>NC_056522.1:377265838-377299900 GCF_019175285.1 Sceloporus undulatus
AAGTGCGAGGCGGCCGATACGAATCGGCCAATCCTCATGTTGAGCACCGGTGTGACAAAACATTCTGCACTGAATGCACTTCGCGCGAATGCGGATTGGCCAATTTGAATCCTGCCAATGCGGAAGGACTCCCAGGTATGATGGTACTTTGCGAAATAACGCGAATTCGAACCGCCCAGTGCAGAAGACCCCCAGTTCCACACTCATCTGATAAGGGCCAACGTGCCTAGTGTAGTGCGTAGAATAGATTCAGCCTGAACTCTCCCTGGATGCCGGGATGACTAAACTGAGGGTATCGTACTTTGACCACATCAGAAGAAGAAACTCACTAGGAAAGACAATAATTCTAGGAAAGTTAAAAGGCCGCAGAAAGAGAGGAAGACCGCATGCCAGATGGCTAGACTCCATCATGGAGGTCATGGGCCTAAACCTGCAGGACTTCAGCAGAGTGGCTGGGAACTGGAAAGGGGTTTAAAACCTGTCTGGCTCTTTTGGAAGGATGAGAGCTTGAAAAGTGGTGGATTGGGACGAACAGGAGTGGGGCGAGTAGATGGATGGGCTGGGAAGGGGTTTAAAATCTGACTGAGGCATGCTGGGAGCCAGGTGGGAAATGGAGTGATGGGCTGGTGCTGCTGATAGGAGGCTGTAGCATGCTTCTTTGGGGACCTAGAGATATTTGCGTTTTTTCCACTTTCACACAGATCTTGCACTCCTAAGCCCTGCAAATGTGGATAGGTGACTGTGCTTCCCTAAAACTATGCTTCTATTAATGCAAGCTAAAATAGCATTCACCTTTTTTACTGTAGCATCACATCGCTGGCTCGTGTCCAATTTATCATTAGCAACAATCCCAAGGTCCTTTTCGCATGTGGTACTGCTGAATTATGTATCCCCCATCCTTTTGTTTTTTGTGGCCTAAATGTAGAATGTTGTCTCGGTTGAAATTCATTTTATTCATTTCTGCCCAATTTTTAAGTTTATCTAGGTCCTTTTGAATTCTGTTCCTGTCTTCCAGTGTGTTAGCCATTCATCCCAGTTGTGAATATCTTTGCTCTACACCCTTGTGTTGTCCCACCAGGTAGGAAAATACTTTACATGCAGTGAGAGCAGGGTCTTGGCAGCTTCCTTTTTCAGTCTGGTGCCATTCAGGGGTAAAAAGCCAATTTGTTGTCCCTGAGCGTAAAGGAGGAACGTCCCAGTAGTAGGCGGAACAACATCAGGGCGAGGAGATGGACGAACTGTTGGAGGGGCCACACTGGGCAGACCTGGGGATGGAAGCAAAACATAAGTGTCCACACAGAGGAGAGGTGAGACTAGTGTGCCCAGGTTTGCAAAATAGCAATAAGGAACATCTGAACTGCATGACAGGCAGAGCTTTAAAAAAGGAAAGCCATTAAAACTGAAGCCCGGGACAGATGGTCCCGAAGCTCTGTGCTGCTGTTGATTCTAGGGTTATGGACCACGCACCAACTGCATGCTCTCTAACTCTAGCACAGCACAGCGATGGCCTAATGGCGACATCCCATTCACAAGGGCGCCACCATCTTGATGTAAGCAATGCGCAACATATAGATGCTGCTGCATGTGGCTAATGTTACAAGTGCACCATTGGAGCACTCATGACATGTTCCTGGCAACCCAAAAAAGAACTCAGTTTTTCCAGGTTCTTTTTGGATCAGAAGGATGCCAGGCAGTTTGGCTGTTGCAGCGTCTCTCCAGAGGGAAACAGGCCACAACCAGCCAGCCCTTTTGGGGAGGTTTGTCCTGGGTCTAAGTTAATACCAAATGAAAGTATTTATTTAAGTTAACCTAGCCATGGGTTTCTCTGAAAAACTGATATTGTCCATATCTATAAAATACATGGTACTAGAGAGCCAGCATGGTGTAGTTGTTTGAGCATTCAGCTACGGTCCAAAACGCACTGCAGAAATAATCCAGTTTGAGACAGCTTTAACTGCTTTGGCTTAGCGCTAGGGACTCCTGGGTACTGTAGTTTATTGTGGCACCAGACTTCTAACAGAGAAGGCTAAATGCTCAAAACGACAGTTCCCAGAAATCCCTAGCACTGAGCCAGCACAGTTGAAGCAGTCTCAAAATGGATTAATTCTACAGTGTGTTTTGGTCTCTGGAGACCAGGGTTCAAATCTCAGCTTGGCCATGAAAACTCACTGGATGACTTTGAGCAAGTCACATGCTCTCAGCCTCAGAGGATAGCAATGGCACCCCCCCTCCAACCCGGAAGAAACTTGCCAAGAAAACCCTTATGGTTGCTGTATGTTGGAAACAACTCAAAGGCTCACAACAACAACAACAACACATATCTGACTTTATGCAGAGCCAACACTCCAAAATACAAGTCTTGGAGGTACTGTATCATGTTCGGTTTATAAAAAAGGAAAAGTCTTCCAATTCTCAACAGGGAGGCATCCCTTATAACCAGGGACACTTGAGCACCCTAGATGAGTCCTAAAGGACCATCTCCACTCCCACCCCATGCACATTTGCCTGCCTACTCTCATGAATGGCTGAAGGGCTCTTACACATCCCACCTCCTGAGGCACAGCTGAGGGTGCTACACAACAGGGTCTTTTCTATTTTGGTCCTAAGAAGGTGGAAGTCCCACTCTGGAGAGATCTGCATGTATCCCACTAAAAGCATCAAATCCATAAATGCACTTTTCCAACATGGTTCCAGTTTACTGGGGGGTACCACTTTTGTTATCTCCCTTGGATTGTCTTTTATTAGGTCGCTGTTCCTAACTTATGGCAACCCTAAGGTGAACTTATCACAGGGCTTTCATGGCAAGATTTGTTCAAAGAGGGGTTTGTCTTTACTTTCCTCTGAGGCTTAGAAAGTGTGACTTGCTCAAGAACACCCAGTGGGTTTCCATGGTTGGATGGAGATGTGAACCTGGGTCTGCCAAAGTCACAGTCCACTTTACTGTGTACAGTGAATTATTTGTAATTGTCCCCAGTGCATGCACACATACACATATACAGAATCATAGAGGAACTTAATCATGTTTAAGAAACCAACAAGATTCTAGCTATAGTTTCCAAGCAACGTGTTACTAATGAGTAAAATTGTTTTTGTTGTGTGCCTTCAAGTCATTACCAACTTACGGCAACCCGACTAAGGCAAAACTATCACAGGGTTTTCTTGGCAAGATTTCTTCAGAGTGGGTTTGCCATGGCCTTCCTGTGAAGCTGAGAGAGTGGGACTTGCCCAGGGTCACTCAGAGAATTTCCATGGCCGAGTGGAGATTTGACCTCTGCTCTTCCAGAGCTCTGGTCCAACACACAACCATAAAAGAATGCTGCCTTTTAACAGCAAGGAAGAATGAAGTCTGTTTTGTGTGCCTTCAAGTCATTTCTGACATGGGGTTCTTGGCAAGATTTGTTTAAAGAAGGTTTGCCATTGCCTTCCCCTGAGGACGAGAAAGTGTGACTTGCCCAAGGTCACCCAGTGGGTTTCATGGCCGAGCTGGGAATCGAACCCAAGTCTCCAGAATCATAGTCCACCTCTCAAAACTACTACACCACACTGGCTCTCTGGAAGAATGGCAGCACACTCTTTTTACTCAAAGTAACACTGATGCCCATCCACTCGTACAAATCAGATAAGACATATTCTACATTCTCAGTTCCACCCTTCAGCTCTCACAACCCCGTGGTCTCCTCCAGGCTCATTTCCATCCAGGTTGTGTCCACAAAGGAGTAGCCACAGCCTGCCTCCTGATGGCCCACCTTCTCTTCTAAAGCCCCCCTTTTCCCAGCAAGCTTTGCAGCTCAACTGCTGCCATCTTACATGGAGGAAGGGTCCCAGGTTCTGAGCGTGAGCCTTGGACTTCACGGCCATGCTCATCCACACACCAGCAGTAGCCGCTATTTCCATGGCACTGCAAAGGTTTAAAGTTGCCCAGAGAGTCACACTGGGGCACATACTGGTCATCTTGTGGGTTGCCCCCATAATGCTCCAGAAGGCTCTGTCTCCAACGTTCACACATGGTCTGTGGTCTCTGGGTGGGCTCTAGAGGATACAAAGAATGACACTGTATAAAGGGCTGTTTATACATGTGAAATGGTGGCAACAGTTGCCTTCTACCTCAGCAACATAGAGAATCCACTCTGGTTTAAAAGAATTCTCTCCAAGGGGCTGATGCTATTTGGGCAGAACGCCTCAGACAGATCCTTTAAAATTTGCACCAGAACCCAAAGCAGACTCACTGGCCCAGCTGACATGAAGGCCACCAGCCACCACTGGTGCCAAATTCATAATATGCAATGTCTAAATTGTTTTTGAAGTGAACAAGTCTTGGACCAGTAATTGCAACTAGCACAGTCAGCCCTCCAGATTCACGTACAGTATTCTGCATCCATGAATTCAACCTTCCATAGCTTGAAAATATTCAAAAATCGGCCCTCCACATTTGCAGATCTGACATTTGCGGATTTGATTATTTGTAGTTTTGATTCAAATGTTCTCTCTAGGAATCTCCAAGTCCTCCAGCGCATCTCTGCTAGAAATTGACCATAGAGTTGTGCTGGAGAACCTAGGAATTCCTAGGGAAAACACTTTTCTAGACATCTGTAGGTCCTCCAGCCTGATTTTATGATCAACTTCTGGCAGATGTTGACCACAGAATTGCACTAGAGGACCTGGAGATTCCTAAAGAGGTGTTCTCTTAGTGTATTTTTATTTGCAGTTTTTCCACATTCACAGGAGTCCGTCACGCCTAACCCCAGTGAATGTGGAGGGACCACTAAGTTGGCCCTCTATATTTGCAGATTTGATTATTCACAGATTTGATTAATGTTAATATGTTCTTGCTAGGAAATCTTTTAAGTCTTCCAGTGCGACTCGATGGTCAACATCCCCCTGAAGTTGCTCTGGAGGACCCATAGATTCCTAGAGAGACCTCTCTAGGCATTTGTACATCCTCCAGTGAAATTCTACAGCCAGTGTCTGGTGGCTAGCAGTCCATTTAGCAGCAGCATTGAAAGTGCTGGTTTTGCCCTTTAAAGCCCTACATGACTATGGTCCAAACTATCTGAAAGACCATATTTCCATATCCAAACCAGTACAAGCTTAAAGATCTGCAAAGGAGGGCTTTCACTCCATCCCGCTATCTTTGCAGGCATGGTTGGTGAGGACTCAAGAGAGAGCCTTCTCTGTGGCTGCTCCTAGGCTGTGGAACTCCCTTCCACTAGAGATCCCATTGATCCCCTCTCTGCTCTCTTTCCACTGGCAAACAAAGACATTTTTATTCAGGCAGGCTTTTGAGTTTTAGTTACAAAGCAGTAGTGTGAGTGTAAAGTGCTATGCTGTATTTTAAATTTTTTTATTAAAATTACATTTTAAAGGGGTTTTAAGAGTTTTAAATGGTTTTTAATCATGTTTTTAAAATAATATTGTTGTTTAGTTCTTTTTAGTTCTAATGTTTTAGCTTGATCTTCTTAAAATTATTGTAAGCTGCCTTGAATCCCATTTTGAAAGGAAGGTAGGATAAACAGTGGGCCCTTGGTATCGACTGGGGTTTTGTTCCAGAACCCCCTATGGATACCAAAATCCATGGATGCTCAAATCTCATTAAATACAATGACATAGTAAAACGGTGTCTCTTATATAAAGTGGAAAAATCAAGGTTTGCTTTTTGGAAATTATACTTTTATCGATTATACAGCAGACCCTCCACATTTGCAGCTTTGACTTTTGCAAATTTGATTATTTGCAGTTTTGTTCTCTCTAGGAATCTCTAGGTCCTTCAATGCAACTCTGCCACAGACTCTGACCACAGACTTGTGCTGGAGAACCTAGAAGTTAAAACATTTTTCTAGGCAATTGTAGGTCCTCCAGCATGATTCTATGTTCAACTTCTGGCAGATGTTGACCACAGAGTTGCACTGGAGGATCTGGAGATTCCTAGAGAGGTATTCTCTCAGATAAAAAGAAAAGTGGTTTTTTTTAATTTGCAGATCTTTCATATTCATGGGGATCCTTCACTCCCTATCCCCAGTTAATGTGGACAGACCACTGTATAACTTAAATCTTTTTGGAATATTTCCAGACCATGGATGCTTTAATCTGTGGATAAATCAGTGGATATGGATAACTGACCTTAAATTCAATTGATAATTTTTGTAAAAATCACCATCACAAAAAAAAAATTTTTTTTTCAATTTCAGCTTCCAAGGATGGTGCCAACCCTTCCCTTCCTCTTTAGTGCTGAGAGCATAAAAGGTGCATTCAGAGGGAGCCACTAACCTGGACCCCTGCAGGGCGGCGGAGGAGCGCCAGGTGGCGTCTGAGTCCCAGGAATCTCCTTGCCATCTCTGTCAACACACCAGCACATCCCAGTGCTGCCATGGCACTGCAGTGGCCGGTAGTTCCCTTGGTCATCACACTCAGGTACGTGGGGTCCCCCTGGGAAGGAAGGCCTTTGCTGGCTTGCATACAGTCGTTGATGTTGGCAGCGGGTCATTGTTGGCGGCACGCTCTCTGCAGGTCAGAAGAGGAGAAAGAGAAGTGTTTGGGTCAAGGTTTCACAACAAGATTAGTAAGGAAAAAACAACCACATATAAAATGAAGGAAGCCTTGAAAACCAAGTTGACGAAACTGAAGCTGTCGTACTTTGGCCATGTCAAGAGAAGGCACAACTCATTAGAAAAGACCATAATTCTAGGAAGGGTGGAGGGAAAGAGAAAAAGAGGAAGACCACATAGTAGATGGATGGAATCCATTAAGGTATAAATCTGCAAGAACTAAGAAAAGTAGTAGAGGTCTTGGAGATGTCTCATCCAGAGGGTCGCCATAAGTCAAACAAACAAACAGCTTCATTTATATACTGCTTCATACTGAACTAACAGTGTCTAAGAGGTTTACAACTGTAAGCTAATTGCCCCCAACAATCTGGGTACTCATTTTAGCGACCTCCTCAGAAGGATGCAAGCCTGAGTCAGGCTTGAGCCCTTTTGCTGGTATTAAACTCGCAACCTTATGGTTTTGAGTGAGTGGCTACAGTTGAGGTCAACTTGAGGATAGTTAACAACATCAACATGTAAAATAATCTCACGTGTGGCAGATCAACTTGGGCCCAAGAAGAAGCTGGGGTGCTATTGCATGGGCCCACTTTTTCAGGGTGTGTGTGTGTGTTGTGTGCCTTCAAGTAGTTTCTGACTTATGGAGACCCTAAGGTGAACCTATCATGTGGTTTTCCTAGCAAAATTGATTCAGAAGTTTGCCATTGCCTTCAGGACACAAATTCTGCTCCGATGCACCCAGTGTAAACCCCAGCACTGTGGTTTTGGCTGGAAAGCACAACCCAAAATTAGTTCTGGTCACCATTTCCAGGGTCTGGGGGCACTTTAGGGGTGATTTTTGAGGAGGGGCTGGAAGTTGGAGAGTTGAAATAAATCTGTCACTCATGGAGGACTTCAGGAACATGACTTATGGCAACTCCTACAAAATGCATAGGGGTTTCTTAGGATTTCTTAGGTTTCCCATGCCCTCCTCTGAAATCTAGCCTGTATCATCAGAGATTACTTGACATCCAAGTACTAACCAGGCCTGATCCTGCTTAGCTTCCAAGATCAGGCGGGATCTGGTGCCGTCAAGGTATTTACAGAAGCCACACAACAAGAAAAACAAAAATATCTGGGAAACTGAGAGTGTAGAAGAAAAGATGGAACTGGGGCCACATAGGAGCCTCTGGGCCACGCTCTCCCTTCCATTGTGTTACAAGAGTCTGGCACTCCAGATAAGCTTCATTTCAAAATTCAAGAGCTGTCCAGGGGTCCTGAAGGCTGCCAGCTGAGCCCAGTAATTAAACTGCACTTAGCTTTCAGACACCTAGCTAATGTCAGAGAAATAAATCTATACATCTTCCCATTTTCATACCTATTCCAAGAGGTCAAAGTGCTCCAGAAGGCTCTGCTCCAGCTGAAATTTTTACATCAACCTTATGAGGTAGGCAGTTACTGTTTCTCATAATGGAGCTGGGGACTGATAGCTAAGAGAGAGATTAGGTTCACCTAGTGAAGTCATGACAGAGATGAGATTTGAACCAGGTGCTTTCTAATTCCCAACTCATCATCACAGCTAATGGACCAGCCCAGGACACTTTGCTGTCTGAAATAGAGCAGCACATCAAGTACCTCACCCATCAGTGACTGTGAGTTTGGTTTTCCTGTCAGTGGAACAATGAATCTGATCCAAACTTTAAAATAATTATCCAAAGTGCTAAATTTGTTTTAAAGGGTTATGCTTCACCATCTTGCCTACTTCCTTTAACATTCAGGCTAGAACCTAGTACAGAATCACCATTCCACCGACATCAATCACTGACGCCAACATCAATCATTGACAGTAATCACTGTCCTCCACACTGGTCAAAGTGTGTTGTGCCGAAAGCCAGCCAAGTGACATATTTTGGTGCAGAAGTCACTCTGTGTGGAAGGCTCCCAGCCAGCTAAAAATGTCAGCCCAAATAGAAACTTTGTCTTAAGCATCAGGAAACAGAATAAAGAGAGTACCAAGAGCTAAATCAGATTGCTCCGAGAGAAAAATGTGACAGCATTTCCGAGTGCATTGGTTTGGAGCTGGTGACTTTTATTTGTAAAAATTATTAGGAAGAGGGGAAGGTAGTAAGACAAACCTTTTGCAGCTAAGGTGAGAGCAGCCCAAAGTATTCTGGCCCCTGAAACTGCCTCAACATCCCATTACCTGGGCATTCTGGAGCAATTCTTTTCAAGGAGAGAAACCATACAGATGCCAGCAGTGTGGGAAAGCTTTTGCTGAGATGGCTGCCCTTGGAAAACATCACAGAATCCACACAGGAGAGAACCCATACAAATGCCAGCAGTGTGAGAAATGTTTTCCTCAGAAGTCACACCTTTCAAAGCATCAGAGAATCCACACAGAAAAGAAATGTAATCAAGAATGGGAATCTTATCAACAGTAGTGGACTTTATTTGTTCTGCATCTCATCTATTTTAATATTTAATTATTACTTATTATGATGTTTTAAGGGAGGGAGGGAATAATTGGGATTTCTTTTGTATTTTTTATTGTAAGCCGCCTCGATCCTGACAGAGAGGCGATATAAAAATAAAGATTAATAATAATAATAATAATAATAATAATAATAATAATAATAATGCTGGGCAGCTGTTCGCATTCATGTACCACTATGCTGACCCCCGCTGCTGGTGGAGGTCAATGTACTGCACTTAGGGCGGAAAAATAAAATGCACATGGCTGAACAAGACTATGTGTGAAAGGGATCTGGGAGTCCAAGTAGACCACAAACTGAACATGAGTGAACAGTGTGATGTGGCAGCTAAAAAAGGCCAATGCAATTTTAGGCTGCATCAGTAAAAGTATCGTATCTAGATCAAGGGAAGTAATAATGCCACTCTATTCTGCTTTAGTCAGGCCCCACCTGGAATATTGTGTCCAGTTCTGGGCACCACAATTTAAAAAGGATGTTGAAAAACTGGAGCATGTCCAAAGGAGGGAGACTAAAATGGTGAAGGGTCTGGAAACCATGCCCTATGAGGAAAGACTTAGGGAGCTGGGGGATATTTAGCCTGGAGAAGAGAAGGTTAAGAGGTGATATGATAGCCCTGTTTAAATACTTGAAGGGATGCCATACTGAGGAGGGAGCTGACTTGTTTTCATTTGCTCCAGTGACTAGGACCCGGAGCAATGGATGTAAGCTACAAGAAAAGAGATTCCACCTCAACATTAGGAGGACCTTCCTGAGAGTAAGGGCTGTTCGACAGTGGAACAAACCCCCTCAGAGTGTAGTGGAGTCTTCTTCCTTGGAGGTCTTTAAACAGAGGCTAGATGGCCATCTGTCGGGGATGCTTTGATTTGGGTTCCTGCATGGCAGGGGGTTGGACTGGATGGCCCTTGCAATCTCTTCCAACTCTATTATTCTATGATTCTATTATTCTTTCTGAGTCCAAAAATTAGGCACCCAATGTTAATCGCATGGCTGGGCACCCTGATAATCCCATAGGGAGCAATCCATGCCACTGCCAACAAAGGTGGGTGGCACAACAAGATGCATTGTAAGCAGCCACCCAGCATCTCTCTGGAGGGCTCCAGATCCAATTAATCTGTTTTAAGGGTGGTATATGTAAGGATGGCTAATGGAGTGCACCAAGGAATTCAAAAAGAAAATCAGCATGTGCTTTGTAGATTATAGCAAAGCCTTTGACTGACAAAGTATTCTGTAAAATAAACCACTATCTCCCTAGGAGACCTGGTGACGCAGTGGTTACCTGCTGGTACTGCAGCCACAACATTGTGAGTTTGATCCCACAGCTCTAGGGTTGACTCAGCTTTCCATCTTTTGTAGGTTGGTAAAATGAGTACCCAGTTTGTTGGGAGCTATTGGCTTACAGACTGTAAACTGCTTAGAGAGTGCTGAGTTCACTATGAAGGGGTACAGAAATGTAAATGCTGTTGCTATTGCTATTCCCCAACAATGTCTTACTGAAGAAGCACTAACTGCTATGACAATTCTGGCAAGGCATGATCACAATGGTCTCTCTCAATATAGCAACTCTAAGATATAGGATGGAGGGAGGACCCCTTGAAAGATTCTGAGAGTTGTTGTTTAAAGGGGTAACTTTTCCAAGCTTCGACTCTGATAAAGTGAAGTAGCCCAACCTTTGAATATTCCCATACCTGGTGAGCAGTGGAAACCATCACCTTCATAGCCAGCCTGACAGCGACAGGAGAAGGAGCCATGGGAATTGTGGCAGGTGGCAGCTTGGTGACATCTCCCTTCCGCGCATTCATCCACATCTACAAAGAAGTAAGAAACCCCCAAGAGCATCAGAGAGAGCACAGTTTTGATGCAAAAATGGCCCAAGGGGGCCAAAAAATAAATAAATAAATAGGGATTTTGAAATAGCAAAATATGGTTATTTTGTCCTGAATGTTTCAAGTTTTTGCCATTATCCTTCCCAAATGAAAAGTTTTATGTCATTCTATTATCCTTGCTAAAGAACGAAAACAACAAAAAGTAATGAGTAATGCAGATACATTCATGAGTAAGGGAAGTAATAGTAATGCAATGATGAAAGATGCAGAAAAACTCACCAAGTTCTCTATAAGACACAGCAAGGAGTAATGTCAATGAATTATTTTTAAAATATTCTAAAGAAATTTATTAGTTTTTAAAAAGTCACTTTCCAACCACTGGCTCTAAAGGATATTCCATTTACCTCTTTTGCTGCCAGTTTCAAGTATTAATGAAGACAATAGCTGTTTCTTAGCATTCCCAAAGTGAGCAAGGAGCATTGCCCTCACTCTCGGTTGCCTTTAATATGACACTACATGATGCTTAAAGTCAGGTCAGAATGATGGTAATGTATCTCCCGCTGACTCTGAGAAACTTACCACTCCCCGAAAATATTCCACTATTTGAAACCCTGGAAAATACTGTCATCATAAACTTTACATCTCTCACTAAACTCTTCTCTTTCCAATCCTACCCATCTCCTTTGAAATAGCCAGAATGACCCCGTCAATTTTATCTTTGGAACAACCATGTTCAATAAGGGAGAGAGAGAGTGACTGCACCTCTGTGAGTTTCATGGCTCCAAGGATATTGGAACTTAGGGTGCATCTACATTGTAGAAATAATGCAGTTTGGCACCACTTTAACAGCTACAGCTCTATCCTACAGAATCCTGGGATTTGTAGTTTGGTGAGGCACCAGCACACTCTGGCAAAGAAAGCTAAAGACCTTGTAAAATTACAATGCCCAGGATTCTGTAGGATGGACCTACAGCAAGTGGTGTCAAACTGCATTAAAGTCAGCCCTCTATTCTTTATCCATGGATTCAACCATCCACGGCTTGAAAAATATTCACAAAAATATACTGTATAAATTCCAAAAAGCAAACCTTGATTTTGCTGTTTTATAAAAAGGGATGCCATTTTACTATCCCACATTATTTAATGGGATGTCAGCATCCATAGATTTTGGTATTCACAGGGGGTCCTAGAATCGAACCCAGCAGATAATAATAATAATAATAATAATAATAATAATATTTACACCCCGCTCTTCGGCCAAAAGGCTATCAGAGCGGTTTATCAACAGTGTAGATGCACCCTCAGATCTTCCACATCCCAATCCAGTACTGTCACTGCTATTCCTTTAAACCATTAAAACACACTCATATAAATACATTCTTTAAAATATACAAATTAAAAACTCATGATATAAAGTTGACTCAGTAGGCCTGCCAGAAGAAATGGGTCTTTAATGTTGTTTTAAATGCTGTCAGCATTTTCAGCTGTTGTCTATCCTCTGGCAGGTCATTCCACAGATTGGGGGCAGTAGATGGAAAGGTCCTGGCTGGCTGGAGCAAATATTTCTCAGAGGATCTTAGTACACAGGATGGATTGTATGGCATCACTCCATGGTATCACTGTGGAAGGACAAGACTAAACAATTGAACAATGACCTCCTCTTCTGCTTACCTGTGCAGTTGTGTCCATTGCCAGCAAAACCCGTAAGGCACACACAGCTGAACGAGGCACCCCCGTGGTGCACACATTCTGCTCGGTCTGCGGAGGCGCAGGTATGAGTGCCGTCTTCACAAGGGTTGGATGGTGGGGCCACCACTGGAGAAGGCCAATAGGGGGAGGGAAGGAGAAGGGAAATCAGTTGTTGCAGTGGGCCGTCAAGCTTTTCTTATTTCATCCTCACATGCTAGAAATCAAAACATTTGTCCAAACTGGGGAGTTTATCACACTGGGTTTTCCTGTGTAGAAATGGGATTTAAAACAGGAAAATCCTGCTTTTGTGGGATCGTTTTCACACATCATGTATTAACGCATAAATAAAGTAGAAAAATCCTGCAAAAGTGGGATCTTTTTCACACGACGTCAGTGGCATTATGTATCAATGTGAAAATAACCCGGATGGAAAGTTGACAAAACACACTCCTTTTTCCTTTCAGAAAACATCAAAAATAAAAAGGAACAGGCTTTGTCGGCTTTCCATCTGGGTTATTTTTGCGTTAATGCTCAGTGCCACGGACGTGTCTGAAAATCAACCTACTTTTGCCAGGTTTTCCTGGATTTTTAAAACCCATTTCTGCACGGGATCCGTCCTGTGTGATAAACTCCTGGGTGAGATTGCAAGAGTTCTTATGGATATTTGAAGGATTTTTTCACACTTCTGGCCTTTTTTTGGTAAAAAGTTTATTTGGTGTCTTGTTGTTGTGTGCTGCAAATCATTCCCAATTTATGACAACCCTAAGGCAAACTTATTGTGGGGTTTTCTTGGGAAGATTCTTCAGAAGAGGTTTGCCATTACTATCCTCTGAGAATGGGTATGTCACTTGCTCAGTGGTTTTGAACCCTGGCCTCCAGCAACTTATTTAAACAGAGTACTAGAAGCATCTTCTACCTCACTGGACCAAATATCTCAGCTGATTAGGCTAGGAAAGATAAAACAAGTTGAAGAGAGAGCAAAGTCTGGCCACAACTCCTGAAGACTGTGGCGGTCAACTTTATAGTGGAGCTTTGGGTGACAAAATTGGGGTGAGTTGGTTTGGAGGGCTTTGGAGGAGTATGCACAGGTCTGTAGGCCTATCTTTTGTGCTAGAACTACGTGTATTTCCAGGTCTCCACAATCTCCAGGATTTCTGGCTTACCTTCTCCTCTGAAAAGAAAAGAAAAACCAAGAAAATCTATGAAGGTGTTCATTTGGAGCTAATTTTAGGCTGTGTTCTGGGCCATGCAACCCACTTCTATCCCACAGGCATGAAGACAGACCTCCATATCTGCCGTATTTGCACAAGTCAGTCTTCCCAGACACCCCACCTCAAATAGTAGGCTGGAATATTTTTGGACAACATAAGTTTCTAAGTATAAGTGGAAGAGAAGGTTTCTCAAAGATAATTCATCTGTGGAACTTTACAGCAAAACAGGGGACTTAAATGAAGGATGTCACATAGGGATCGGGGTGAATGCACACAATCTACAATACCATAAAAGCAACAACGAATTAGCATTTCAATACTTATTTTATTTTTCAAGGAAAGTTTCTAGTCCTTAAATCTAGAATATCCAATGAAATCCCACTAATTTATCAGCTCACCTAGGCTCCCCTACCAGCCCTCTAAGTTTTGTTCTTTTCCTGCTGGTTACTACTATCTCCCCCACCCCATTTTAGTTCCCAGAAACTGTCAATGGAACTGCAAAGGGAGAGTTAATGAATAACATGCTGGGGAAAAAACCCAATGCCAAGCCTTGATGTAATTTCAAAGAAACCAGTGAGTTTCCCACCAATATCAGCCAAAATCTGGGGGGAAGAGAAGCACCAGAGATTGTGGAATTGTTTATTCTTGCTAAGGCTCTGATTCCCAAATTATCTCCTTTCTTTTCTTTTCTTTACTTTTCTTTACCTTGTAGTTTGTATGGAGACTAATAAGCAAGTTAGGGAGCATCAAGGCTATGTATGCAGAGGCCAAGAGAGCCAGAATGTTGTTGCGGTCTGAATGCTGGACTAGGACACTGGGAGACCAGGGTTCGAATCCCTACACAGCCTGAAAACCAATTGGGAGACCTTGGACAAGTCACCCTCTCTAAGCCTCAAAGACAAGGGCAAACCTCTTCCTCCACAAGTGAGTTGCAGTATCAGAAGCAAGACTCCTGTCTCAACTCCTCATCACACTGAAGTTCAATGATGGAGGGGGCTGGAAATATCATCGTTTCACCCCAAAGGCCGGGAGGACAGATCTCCATCACCCAGTGTAGCTGCTAGCTGTTATGATAGATTTTGAGGCGGGGGCATTCAAGAACCAGTGTGGTGTAGTGGTTTGAACATTAGGGTCACCATAAGTGGGAAATGACTTGAAGGCCCACAACAACAACAACAGCAGCAGCAGCAACAACAAATTTACAATTGTGGCACATCATGATTGGAAACATGAATACCAAACAGTTATGAATGTGAATGCCTTGCTTACATATTCATAACTGCTAGACAAGATGCCAGCTATCATCCACCATGGCCCCTTGGCCATTGTAATATCAGCAGAGCCTGCCCATTGTGTCATCACAACGGATCATCCCTAGTTCTCAGGGCTTGGACCAGCATCAGTTAAGCGGACAATGTCATACACCACAACATCCTATGTCATCCAGCAGCTTTTCTCTCATCATCTTCCTTTTCTCAGCTTGCTGCTACAACTCTGCTGTAAACTATACATGTTTTGAATTTGTGCATTGGTCAGTAGGTTGGCCATCCTCAAATGGGACTAGCATCTTACCTACACAAGTGGCCCGGTCTGCTGCGAGTTCATATCCATGGGGGCACTCACATCTGTAACTGCCCAAAGTGTTGACACAGACTGATTCTGGGCTGCATCGGCTGAGGCCCTCGGCACATTCATTGACATCTGAAGAGAGGGGACAGCAAGATGAAATAAATGCATCTGACAGCTGTTTCCATTAATATTCAAGGGAGTTCCAGGACATGTTACATGAGGATCTGGACAACCGTTGATTCCCTGGTTCACCTCCCTCCCACCCCGCAGTATTATCTTGACTTATTCTGGGCAGGCTGTTCAGCCCCCTTGCAGCTATAAAAACACAACCAGCACCAAATGGTTCCAGATGTTTTCAGATTTCCGAAGCTTAACCTCTTAATAGTGTTGAGAGAGCACAAGTTCAACTTTGAATAACACTCGCTGCGGGGGCAGAAATTTCCATCCGCCTTCCCCTTTAAATTACCCAGTTCTTGATACAAATATGGCAAGTTCAACAGCTGCAATCTTGGGCCCATCCATTCTTCAATTGAGAGAGTATGCAATGCGGTCATGCAGCACCTTTAAGACTAACTGAAAGATAGAAATTGGTAGCATGAGCTTTCGTAGACTTTATTCTACTTTCTCAGATGCATGCAACCAACTTCTATCTTTCAGTTAGTCTCAAAGGTGCTGTAATATCCTTTTGCATACTGACTTTCCAGACGACACCACTATGTCTTTGAATTCTACCATGAAGACTGTGTGTGTGTGTGTGTGTGTACATGTGTGTAAGAACAGGACAGAAGAGAGAGATACACACAGAGAAAGAGAGAGATGTTCATTAACATTTCTAATTAATGAGGGAAATAATATAGAATTCAACTAAGGTAAAAATGTGAGCAATAGCACAAATATTGTGAGAGAAGAGGAAAGTCAGGGATTTTTAAAAAGTAATTTTTCTAAACTCTGATCCTTAGCCAACAAGGACTGAAAAATGGAATGCTACAATAAGGTGAGGAAGGAACTGTGGAACAAACCTTCTTTGGTACTCTGGGACAAGACAGAAACAACCTAGACAGGATTCTTGCTCACCTGTGCATTCGTTCCCATCACCCCAGTAGCCGGCAGTGCACTCACAGCTGTAATCCAAACCAGAGCCTGGCTGACACCGTGCCGTCGTGTCACATGTGTGCGTGCCATCGTAGCATGGGTTCAGAGCAACCAAATCAGAATCATCTAAACCAGCAAAAGAAGGGAAGGGGTTACAAAAATAGATGCCATAAAGGCTTGGAGATTCAGGAGATGTGTGTCTTGGTTCCTTATCACATTCAGAGCTTGGAAAAGGTGTAAGAGGACTATAGTCGGCCTTCCATATCCACATGTTCTGCAAGGATTCAACCAACTGCAGCTTGAAAATATTTGGGGGTGAGAATTCCAGAGAACAAACTTTGATGTTTGCCATTTTATATAAGGCACTTCATTGTTGTTATTGTTGTTGTGTGCCTCTAAGTCATTTTTTTACTTACGGCAAACCTAAGGTGAACCTATCATAGGGTTTTCTTGGAAGGTTTCTTCAGAGAGGGTTTGCCATTGCCAACCTCTGAAGCTGAGAGAGTGTGACTTGCCCAAGGTCAGTGGGTTTTTATGCTCAAGTGTGGTTGCGAACCTTGGTCTCCCAGAGTCATAGTCCAATGCTCAAAACACTATACCACAGTATGCCATTATACGTATATATTGAGACTTGAGCATCCATGGATTTTGGTATCTACATGGGATCCTGGAACCAAACCATGGTGGATACTAAGGGCCTAATGTACAATTCCCAGAATTTTCCAGACCACATGGTCACCACCACAGTATTGCTAAGCCCATTATCCTACTATACGTGAAATGTGCTACACATGATTTATTTTTTTTTACAATGCACAAAAGTTGTATCCAAGAAGCGGCTCCATAAGCTGAATTGTGCATGCAGACTCCTTGCATGCATGGAGCTTATTAAAGTACTGTACACAGAAGAGCATGTGAATGTGCATTGTGTGTATGCATTGCATATTTCATATTGCAATTGTATAATGAATTATGGGCCATGTTCATTAACCACTGATCCATCTATGTTAGGTTACTTCAGGACTCAGTACAGGGTTTGCATAAAATAACTTATGCCAGCAGATATATATGTTTCAAGAACACAATGCAGGATTGTGGCCTATGTTTGTGATTGCACTGAGTATTCAAGCCTACAATGCCACAGTTTACTGACAAAGCAGAATGGCAACAACCATCATGTACCTCTATGAGCATAAAGTTACGTTGCATCAAATTACAAGAAAAGATATTCTACCAAAATCAAACTACAGGAAAAGAGAATCCACTTTAACATTAGGAAGAACTTCCTGATGGTAAGAGCTGTTTGACAGTGTAATTCTTACCCTGTAACAAAATTATTGTTACAGCTCCTGGCAGCGATTTTGCAAATTGCTTATGTCTCAGTCCCACAGTGGCCAAGTTGGCCAAGTTGATCTTGCACAATACAAAAAACAAAAATATCAAGACGAACATGAGAAGAAGAAGGAAAAATCCAGGTCCATAATGTGTGTCCCAACCAAAAAAAACCAAACATATTTAAGCTTTGGACATCTTCAGATGACTGTATCAGCCAAGATGTTCTCAAACTAACAAAAACAGCACAAACAAACAGTGATCGGAACATCTTGAAACTTTTGCAGACAATTTTTCTATTTCTTTATTTGGGGGGGGGGTTAGTCTTATAAACGTATGACGGCACTATGGAGTTTGGATACCTCTATGCTCTCACCATGGTCTCTGCAATTGTCCAAACAGTTTTATCCTTCTTTGGCTTTAAACATACACACATTATATATACTGTACAGACAAGTCTAAACTTTTTGGATTCTTACTCGGAGATCTGGAACTCATTTGTTCAGTTAAGGGGAGGGTAAACAATTAATTGCATCTTTTGTGGCTGGCAAACCACAACTAGAGCAGACCACCCTGGCTCTTTAGGTGAGCCCTCCTCCACAGACATGTTGAAATCACATTATTGTGATCAGGGAGGAAATTTTGCTAAATCTCCTAGACTGCTGCACCACAAAGAGATCTGCTCAGGTCACTCTTTTTTGCAGACCTCAGAGGTGGAGACGGAGGTGGCAAAGTCAACTGTTATGAGCCTATGAAAGCAGCAGATTTATGGTTTTATTTCCCATCAAAAGATCACTCCTGCAACCTTTTCCATTGCTGAAAAGTCATGGAAAATTTGGGCTTGGGGGATGGAGCTGGTGCTAAGGGTGCGGTGGGCAAAGTGGGCAGCATGTGGGCCCTAGACCTATTTTTGTGGCCCTTGACCTCTCCAAACATCATTTATTTTCTGGTGAAAGAAAGAAAGAAAGAAAGAAAGGTGAACTGCTTTTTCTGGATGCCACCAGAAACTGTTATCTAACTTTTAAAGCCAACCTGCACTGTTGTTTTTTTAAGGGATACTATTTAAAAAAAAAAAACAGAGAAGTTTTATTATTTTTTATTTTCATTTTTTGGCATTGTTGGCAGGCTGTATGGTCCCTGAAAGGTCTCAGATCAAATAATGCGCCTCTGGACCTGTCACAGTTTCTACTCTGGAACTATATTGATACAATTCAACTGCTTCCAGAAAAACTCTGACTTTAGGAAATGTGAAGATGCAACTTACACTATAGAAATAATGCAATTTGGCACTTCTTTAACTGCCACAGACTCATCCTATGGAATCTTGGAATGTGTAGTTTTGGAGAAACCAACATTGCTTGAAAGAGAAGGCAAAAGACCTTGTGAAACTACAGATCCCAGGATTCCATACGACAGAGCTGCAGCACTTGAAGTGGCATCAGACTTCATCCTAGGAATAAACTCTTCTATAACTTGGCCACATAGCCTGAAAACCCCACAAAAAACTATTAGCCTGCTTTGTCGGAGAGTTCTGATGCCATAACAAATTACAAATCCCAGTATTCCATAGGATGGAGCCATGGCAGTTAAAGCAGGATCAAACTGCATTAATTCTGCAGTGTGGCAGCAGCCTGGGTTGGGGGAAGGAGTTTGGTAATTGCATGTAATTAGTAAAGAATTCTAACCTCTGCAATGACCCCAAACCAGACTTGCAAGCAGACATAGGCTGGAGTTACACCTACAAATATCACTGTCAGGATGCCAGCACTTTAGCTGAATGGGAATGTTCTCTAACCAAATTCTCAACTAAATTTTTGGAGCAGTACAGATGACAGCAAGGAGTCCTCCAACTCTCAGAGCATGTCAGAAATTGCACTGCAACAGTTGTATGCAACCCTGGACAGAGGATTCTGTAACATTGAGCCACAGCAGTTAAAGCAGTGTCAAAGTGCATTAATTCTGTAGTACAGATGCAGTCCATGACACTCACACTATGATATTTGGTCACTCCTTTTTTCAGCCCAACCTATCTCATGGGAATGTTGTGGGTTTAAAGTGAAGTGAGAGAGAGAAAGAGATGGAGGAAAGAAGCACAGACATACAGTAACCTTGAACTCACTTAAGGGAAGTGAGTTCTGTTAGCAACTGTTAACCAAATGCAGATGTACATCCATGCACAAAGATACTGCATGAACCACACTACTTTCCAAACCCGAACTGAATTAGGACCTTATGCATCTGGACAAAAATGTCCAATGGCTTCTGTAGGTGAATGTATGTGTATGTGAAACACTAACTGATTTCCAGCTGTAATAATGAAAATTATGAGATACTGGCAAAATGAGGAAAGCCTTTGAGAAAAGTCAAATTGTAAGTTGGGACATGAACCCCGTGAGAATCAGGCGAAAACTCACCTCTGAGGGGCCCAATCTGGTTGGTGACGGCATAACGGAGTGCCTGCTCTTCCTCATTATACAAAGCAAAAATCCGGTCCACCGTGAGCTGCTGAGTGGTGGGAGTCACCCTGCGGTGCCGTGCATGGGGGCATTCATGGTAGGTTAGATTCTGACGCAGCCGGTAGGACAAGGTTTGGTTGATGCTTCCAAAAGCAAGTAGGGAATATTCACGGTAAGATGTAGAAGTCACAACTGTGGGGGGGAAAGCAAGCATCAAGGTTAGAAAAGCTATTAGATTCTCTAAAGACAGGCATCTGTCACTGTTGTTTCCCAGCAAAAAGTCTGAAGTATAACAACAACGATAATGATGCAGATGGTACCTTTTGCATCCATAAAACCTGCCTTTTTGTTCTGATTTCTTCTCACCTCTTTTTCTGGGAGTTCAAGATAGACTACAGTATTTATCTTTTTAGGATGGAAAATAGCTAAGGACTTCCATGCAAATGGGACAATGAATCTGCCCCAGATTTTAGAATCATAGAGTTGGAAGGGGTCTCGTGGGTCATCTAGTCCAACCCATTGTTCATTGCAGGATCTCCAGGTAAAGCATCCCTAGCAGGTAATTGTCCAACCTCTTTTGGAAAATGTCCAGAGAAGAAGACCTCTCCAGGCAATTGGCCCCATTGGTTCCATTCTCAAAACGTTCCTTTTAATGTTCAAAATCTACCCTCAAACCTCAAACCATTGAACCTGGTCCTACCCTCTGGGGCAGCAGAGAACAGGCTTTTCCTCTTCTCTCTGTGGCACCCCTGGAGGTATTTAAAGAGTGTGATCATGTCACTCCACAACCTTTTCTTTACTAAGCTGAACAAGCCCAGCTCCCTGAACCTTTCCTTATCTGTTCTCCATATCTCTTATGATTCCAGAAATTTGGAGTGCAGCATACATCAATTCTATTCCGGGCTAATAAATTACTTGTGAAGTGAGAGAAGGAGAATTTAACGGACTGTGCTACAAAATCAGAATGATTCCAGCAGACAAATGATCTCATATCAGACATAAGAAATAAAATCAGAAGCAATTCAGCCATAGTACCTGAATCCATGTACTGGTAGATCTCCTTGTAAGGTCCAATGTCGACAGTAAAATCCTCGGGAATATAAGGCACCTGCCCTCGAATTTCAGTCCGAACACTGAGGTAATTTTCTGCATCCAGCCCATCAGCAGTTTGCTTGACAAAAACAGTTTCCTCTCCTGGATAGAAAGTGGCTTCAAGACTGTGAACGAATTTAGCACCTATTTCAGAGGGGAAGGGAAAGGAGGGGAGAAATCCCACATATATTAATCCTTGCTCAAGACATTTTACCTTTAGAGGGATATAGTCAATGGGTACCAAAATAGCAGGCCTCCAAGTCCCAGCAAGGGCTGGTATTGCCCCCAATCCCTGAGTCATCCACCTCTACTCTATACAAAGTCAACTACAGGTTGAGCCTTACTTATCTGTAATTCTTAAATCTGAAATACTCCAGAATTGTGCATATGGGTGGCTGAGATAGTGAATCCTTTACTTTCTGACGTATACAAAAGCTTAGTTTCATGCACAAAATTATTTAAAATATTATGTCTAAAAATACTTTCCAGATATGTGTACAAGGTGTATATGAAACGTTAATGAATCTCATGTTTAGTCTTTGATATCTCATGTTGTCATTTCTGACTTCTGGTGACCTTAAGATGAGCCCATCACAGTGTTTTCTAGGGCTGAGAGTGTGTGACTCACCCAATGTCACCCAATGGGTATCCATGGCTAAGCAGGGAACTGAACCCTGATCTTCAGAGTCTTAGGCCAGTGCTCAAAGCTCTACATCACATTGGCACTCAGGTTTTGCCTGCTACTGCCAGTAATCCTCTGCAAAGAAATGAGTAAAACCACCCATGCAGATTTATTTACTTTGGCCTTAATCCTACTATTGGTCCCAACCAGAGTAAATGTGTTGAGTTGCCCTATGCCTTCAATAAGCATTCAATAATTGTTTCAGTGTATGCCTCTGAAACAATGGGATGGGGGGGGAGGAGCCAGATGATTTGGGCCATTATATCCATGTTGTTTTTGTTGTTGTTGTTGTTGTTGTTGTTGTTGTGTGCCTTCAAATCATTTCCAATTTACCCTAAAGCAACACTATCATGGGGTTTTCTTGGCAAGATTTGTTCAAAGAAGGTTTGCCTCTGAAGCTGAGAGAGTGTGACTTGCCTAAACTCACCCACTGAATTTTATGGCTGAGTTGGGAATTGAACCCTCATTTCCCGAGTCGTAGTCCAATTCTCAAATCACTATGCCATGCTGACTCCATATCAGAATTCAATGTTTCTTGAGCAAAGTAACATACTGTGAGAATGTGCATCTGTGCGTGTGGAAACTATACCCATACAATACTCACCAGCGATACTGAAGCCGTTTTCATAGCCGGGTATCTCCAGAGCAAAAAGCCAACCAAAGAAACCCCCGATAGGAGAAAGTGGGATCAGGGACCGAGCAGCTGGCTGAGGGATGTGGCTGATGGCTGTGTATGCTCGCCCATCATTGCCAACAATGTAGGCGTGCAAGTCAACATCCGCAAAGTGCACAGGTGTCTGTCCCACCAGCAGGTCTCCGCTGACTTTGCCGTTGAGACGGTGAACAGCGCCTGAAATGGCAAGATCCATCACTTAACTGAGGTCTATTACAGCAATGCCAGTTGTCAAGTAATTTCACAAAACATGGGTGACTGGATCCTTTTGTACAAAGACACAGTTTTATGTACACCGATACATTTCAAATCCCCAACAAGGTTGAAAAAGCTAACTAACAGATAAGTCTCTCTTGTGCACCTAAATGGAGCACAACTGTGGTGAGCATCGGAACAAAGCACATCAGTAGTGGATCTACCACTCATACGGTCAAAGCCCTGGGATTTTCCGATGGGCAGAGACTATAAAATTGTCTGTCCCTAACCCACCCATCCTTCACACTCTTGTTCAATCAGAGTTTATCCGCAATCCCCACAACAGCCAGAAGGGAAATGGAATTTCACAGAAACTATGTAGTGCTATGAGCAATCCCTGTTGTAATCCAAGTATTTTGGGGTGGTTTGGTCTCATGTAGGCAAGACCCATTAGCTTTACAAAAAGACCTGCTCTTGGTGGAGATGAAAATGGGTAGGGGTGGATTTAGACCAGGGTGGGCAAAGTGAAGCCCACAGGCTCCATGTAGCCCCAGGACCTCATTTTTGTGGTCTCTGAAGCCAATGGTCCTCCAAAGTCCTTAAATGTCATGATCTAGGGTGCAATTTTTGCTCCAGAATCACACAGAATGCTCCCCAATTGTGTGAAATCACATAAAAATGCCCTCACCTCACAAGCATTGCAGAACCTTATGCTAGCCCCAAATACTTCCAGTTTCCTCTGTGGTCTGTTTTAAAATGGCAATTGGGATTATTATTATTATTATTATTATTATCTTTCATTTATATAGCAACATCCATGTACATGGCACTTTACAAACAGTTACAGAATAGAGAATTTATAACTACTCCAATACTAAAATACAATATTAAAATATAAGGAAACCATACAAACACACACACACACACACACACAGTAAAATTAAACAAAATAGCCAGTACAGATAATTTTGAATATTTTTAAAGCTGTGGATGGTTGAATCAGTGCATAAGGAATCCATGGATATGGAGGACCGACTGTATTGTTTTGTCTGGTTGCCACCCTGATATCTCATGGTAAAAAGGTCAGATAAACGTAGTTTAACAAACAAATAAATTGCTTTACGCAGAGCAGATGCATCACTCCTCTCTGCCCACCCCACCAACATGGAAAGATTGGACCTACCTTCTGGTAAGCAGTGCTGGCCGTTCCCATAGAACTTGGACTGGCAGTGGCAGCAGAAACCAGTGCTGTAATCTGTGCAAAAAGCATGTAGGGAGCACTGGCTATGGTGAGTCTCACAGGTCTCTACATTGGCAGCGCTGTAAGTGAATCCTGAGTGGAAAGCACAATAGCAGTACATCAAAAAAGTTTCATTACATCCCTATGTGGCCTCCCCCCATCCCAAACACCTCCACAAATTACAAATCCCAAGACTTTATATGGTGGTACACAGAGTACAAAACGCAAGAATACATATGGTGGTACTCCCCAAAACTACCAATCCCACAAGTCTAAATGGTGGTACTCTCCAAAACTACCAAATAATAATAATAATAATAATAATAATAATAATAATAATAATATGTTTTATTTATATACCGCTATTCCAAAGATCATAGTGGTGAACAGCAAGTAAGCTAATTAGTAAGTAAGCTAATTTACCCCCAACAGTCTGGGTACTCATTTTAGCTCCCTCCTCGGAAGGATGCAAGCCTGAGTCGAGCTTGGGCCCTTTTGCTGGTCTTGAACTCGCAACCTTGTGGTTATGAGTGAATGGCTGCAGTACAGGCATTTAACCACTGCGCCACCAGGGCTCCATCCCTCAAATCTATATGGCAGTACTCTCCAAACTGCAAATCTTAAGAGTTCATATGGTGGTACACTCCAAACTACAAATCTCAAGAGATGATATAGTGGTATCCCCAAACTACACATCCCAAGAGTCCTTATGGTGGTACACCCCAAAGTACACATTCCAAGACTCCATATGGTAGTATCAAGTGGCTATAACTGTACAGCTTAGAGACATTCTTAGAGCATAAAACTAAGCACTGACCTAGAACAACTTATCCAGGACAAAAAAAAATCAGCCTCTCTCAATACAGATATATTTTCTCCCCCCTAACGTGTTTTTTATTTTATTTTTATTTTTTTGGTAGGATGCAAATACAGTCCAACCCATGTATCCAGAGGATCTGTTCCTCTGATAGTTACTGCATATAAGCAGAAACTGCAGTTAACCACAAACAGCAAGAGTTGACCATAGAGTAGTCCTGGAGAACCTCCAGAAGCCTAGAGAAGTGGTCTCTGTATGTTTTATTTATTTTATTTGTATACCGCTTTTCCTATGATCAAAGCGGTTTACAGCATACATATGCATATACAACAAAGTAAGTTAAAAAAAACAACTGCTTCTCTCCCCTCAAGATGGTGGTCGGGGGGAGGGCTCTTCAACTCTGTAGGCATCGGGAGGTCTTCCAGCAAGACTATATGGTCAATTTCTGCCATTTGCTGTTATCTATTGTTTCCACTTTCCTGCTGGAAATTGACCATGGAGTTGTGCTGGAGGACCTCCAGATGCATACAGAGACCTTTGTTTTCCAAATACAGACAAGTGAAACTGTGGTTACTGAGCACATGGATATGAAAGCCAGATTGTAGTATAATAACAACAGTATGAGTAAAAATCATCATCATCATTGTTGGAATCCTGTTAGGCATAACCACGGAAAGATGAATTAGGATGTTACACAATGCCTGTATTCTCAGGAAGTAAGGAGAGATGTAGCTCCAATGCCGGACCATTGTACAAATGAAACCAGTACATTGTGTGAACAGAGCCATTGCGCAAACAGAGTCAACAAACAGAGCCACTGCACAACAGACCAATACACAATATCTCCTGATATGCAACTTTACAATGACAGAGCTACATGGCTGACGTAGTAACACTGCCATGCTAGTGAATTGTGAGGATGCACAACAGGGCAAGGCTCAAGATGTCCCATTGTGCAATGGGGGCTCCAGTGCAATGGGACATCTTGAGCCGTGCTCTGTTGTGCATCCTCACAATCACTAGCATGGCTGTGTTATCATGTCAGCCATGTAGCTCCATCATTGTAAACTTGCACATCAGGAGATGTTGTGCATTGGTCTGTCATTGTAAAGTTATGCATCATAGCCTGGGATCCAGGATTGCAGCCAACATTTTTTTCTTTTTAAAAGCAACAAAATGCTTTGGTTGTAAAAAGAAAACATTGCAAGCACAGCTAAAGGGAAAACAGGGACAGTGTATAGTTTTCCAATTCACTGGTGCCACATTTAGACTGCTGCCCCCGGCGTGTGCAACGTTTTAGCCCTTTAGTAGAAAACACAAAGTACAGCTGTATGGGTCACTCACTGGGACCAGCTTAAACACAGAGGCAGGAATCCTTTGGCCTTCCAGATGTTTTTATATACAACTCCCATTGCCCCACCTCTACAGCCAATGGAGAGGGATGCTGGGAGTTGTAGTCCAAAGCATCCCAAAGGCCAAAGGTCCCCCACCCTTGTTTTTGGGAACACAACTTGGCCTACACTTCAACAGCTGTGTTGGCTACCATCTAATTCCTTGCTTATTAATAATTTAATTTTAAAGTAAAATAACTATCCAACAAAGAGCACCACAGAACAGAACAAAAGACGACAAGCTATTGTGTTTGCTACTTTACAAAATTATGGCATTGCTTCTACAAAATCCAGGTACAAAGCAAGGTTTCGTCCTTTTCTGTTTGGTTAGTTAATTTTTTTAATTATTAAAACATTCTGAAAGCATGCTAATAATCATTGGCGGGTTACAGACGGGCAGGGGAGGACGTCTTGGAGGTGTATTCAGCTGAATACGGAGCCTCCAGACGGCCCGCCCTGGGGGCGTGCTTCAGGTGTTGGGGCTTCCACACGGGGGGCGATGAAGACGCCTCACCTGGGTCCGTTTCGGACCCGTAGCTTCCATACCGCCGCCTCGGAGGACGCCACAAAGAGAGAGGCAGCTTCCACACGGGCGGCCCAAACCGCGGCTTTCTTTTTCCTTTTGCCGGCTGGTAGATGCGCAGCTGCGCAGCTGCAGCGCTAAGCAGCAGCGGCAGAAAGCCTATGGGCACATTTAAAGCGGCCAAGCCCCTTTAAACTTTTTCCCCCGCCCTGGCCAAGAACAAAGGTGGTCTCCTGCCAGCTGGTGATCAGCTGGTGTTGGCATCCTTGTCCGCTTGCACAGTTGCCAATGTCACCAGCATCATGGATGCCTCCTCTCCTTTGGTCCCTGTGGTTTTCCTGAAGCTGCAATCCTCAGCCACGGCTGTCGCCGCTGCCACCGCCGTCTTCCCCGCCTCCTCTGCCCCCTCCACCCCCTCCGCCTCCATTGCCGCTGCAATGGAGGTCCCATCATCCACCACCATGACAGCTGTAGACTTATCGATGACAGCAGCAGTGATGATGATGATGATGGCACAGAACAGCGAACGGCAGTGGCTGCCATAGCGCTTGATCAGGCTACTGTTGGCGGTGCTATGGCCCTGGCCAGAGTGGCACGCCTCCGCCGATGCTGGAAGGTCCCTGCATCGCAAGACTTGTGGTGGCTAGTCTGTTGGGTCTGATGCTTCCATCACTTTTGATGAAAGCATGCAGCTCCTTGTAAAAGGGCGGGGGGGCGCCCTTCGTAGTACCTCTGGCCTGGGCATCTCTGTATTGTTTGTACTGAGATTTCAGCGGCTTGCATTTTCGGCGACACTCCTCCAAAGTTCTGTTGTGGCCCTTGGCTCTCATGGCTTCTTCCACTTCTCGATATGTGTCAGCATTCAGGTAGGACTGCTCCAGTTTCTGCAAAATGTTTGGCTGGGATCATATAGCTATGAGGTCAGCCGTCTCAGTATGAGACCAAGACGTCTTTTTTCAGGGTGCTGGTGGATGGCTGTGCCATCCTGCCTGGTGGCAAAGGGGAGCCGCCACACAGCTGTGCCAGGAGCAGCTGAACTGTGCCCGTTCCCAGGTGAAAATGGCGCAGGAATGTGTTTAGGGGGTCACTTTAAATTCCAAACTTTCCCTTATCACTTTCTACAACCAAAACATCCGCCGGCAAAACTTACAACTTCCCGCGGTTCTAGCAACGCAAGCGCACAAGTGGCTCTAGGGTTAGGGTTACAAGACTTAAAATGCGCCGCAGCTGTGCCTCAGCTTCCACAGCTGCATGGCATCGGACGCTGCAATTAAAGCCTGACTGCATACCGCGCATGTCCCGGACCCCGACCCATTATGCGACGCAGCTGACACGGAGCTTTTAAACGGGCAACTTATATTTGCGGCGTAGCAATTCTGACATATCGGTGCAGCAGCTTACAGACGGAGATGCGCAGATACGCCGCAAATCAAAAAGAAGCGGAAAAAAGCAGCACCTTTTTAATGCCGCTTCTTCCCGCTTGGGGCGTGCGGGGGTCGTGTTCATGACGGCATTCAGGTAAGGCCCGTCTGAAGGCTCTACCTTCATGACATCATGAATACACCCCTTTTTGCCCATCTGTAACCCGCCATTGTTTGTTATGAGCACACAAATTCAGTTAAAAGTCTAAATCAAAAATATTACATGGGAGACAGTTATACACTTATCAGTTCATTTCCATGCACAGTTTAAAATGCCTATGGAAAAAGAACCCATCTATAACCAGTAGGAACCCCTTTTAAAGTTCATACTAAAACCTAAAGCAAAGTCACCACCTACTGTCATAGAAGCCACCCAATGGCTACTACATCTAATGTTCTTAATTAAAAATCTGAAAAATGGTCTTTCCTCTATAAGCCCATCCAAACCCTCTCTACTATATTTCTCTGAGTTGAATTTTCTTTCTTTAAATTGCATTCCAGGCATTCCATTATGTTTTATAGCTGGCTTTTAATGCTGTTGTGGGTTGTGCAAGATTTTCTTGCTTAAACATATATTCCTCTTACTTTTTAAGTGTATTTCACTGTTTTTATGTTTCTTGTATTTATTGTTTGCATGGAATTGTGCAGCCATCTCTTTCAACAAGAGGCAGGCAAAACATAGTTGTTTTGCTCAGCTGAGGGCAAAAACCCAATGGTTCAGCAGCAACCAAGATCCAGCAAGAATAGGGATGGGCACCTGGGGAGGGGGCTGAGAACATTTTCCCCTTGCATCCTTCACATCATCATGTTTTGGCACACTGGAAGTTACTCACTCTGGGCCACCATTTTGGCCAGTCTTTAGGCTTCTTTTCCCTGTGAGATTGTGGGTGGATTTAGCCATTTTGAAGGCAAAAAAAGTTGGCCCTTGAAGCTTTAGAGGCTACTTTGGGGCCCCAAGGGCCATATACACTTGGCCTACCCCTGCCTTATATTGACATAGGATTTAGGCTGTATCTACACTGCAGAATTGATGCGGTTTGACCCTCCTTTAACTGACATGGCTCAATGCTATGGAATTTTGGGATTAGTAGTTTTGTGAGATGCTTAGCTTTCTCTGTCAGAGAGCACTGGTGCCACAACAATTGCAAATCCCAAGATTGCATACAATGGAGCCATGGCAGTTAAAGTGGTGTCAAACTGCATCAATTCTGTAACATGGCAGGAGCCATAATGGAAGGGTTGTTGACTGAGTAGAGGGGTCTCCTCTGTTTGATTTCAGCCAGACTGCTTGGCTTCATCACTCATGTTTGAAATGTGGGAAGAATGGGCTGAAATGTGAAAATGTGCCCGTAACTATGTAATTACATGCGCCTATAGATATAAGCCTTGCCTGCAGTGGCACAGTAGTTAAATGCCTGTACTGCAGTCACTCACTCAAAACCATAAGGTTGCAAGTTCAATCCCAGCTAAGGGGGCTCAAGCTCAACTCAGGCTTGCATCTTTCTAAGGTCGTTTAAATGAGTACCCAGATTGTGGGGGCAATTAGCTTACACTTTGTAAACCATTTAGAGACTGTTAGTTCAGTATGAAGCAGTATATAAATGAAGCTGTTTGTTTGTTTCCACCATGTGGATTTCCTTTCTTATAACAGCCAGATTCAAGGGGTACCAAGCAGTGGTCTCACTGTACCATGCAGGATTTCAGCCACTGCCTTATAATTACAAACATCTTCTTCTTCTTACATATGCCTGAAATTTAATATAAATATCTTTGTGAGTTTTTTTGTTGTTCAGTATTATGTACACTTGGTACAATAGCTTGTGAATTTTAGCATCCTCAGAGATTGACTCCAGAATACTCTCAGGCCATCCAATTATGTGAACTGGAACTCCAGTGAGGAAAAAATGGATATAATTACAGAGAAACCCACAATGTTATTACAATTCAAGATTGTTTAAAGCAGCACGCAATGGGATCTTGTAGCACCTCTGAGAGTAACCTGAGCGAAGGACATTGTCGCATAAGCTTTTGTAGTCTTGGTCTCCTTTCTCAGATGCATGGAGTGAACTAGTGCTCAGGAAATACCTTTATAATCAGACTGTATGAATAGCTACAGAAATGCAAAACTTGTGGGTATGGTGATGACGTCAGGATAGCAGTCACTGCACAAAAAAACTACAAGGGAAGATAGGAAAGAGGAACAGCTGAAATGGAATATATCCACTAACTCAAATCCATCAACAATGGGTAGAACAGAGACAATGGCTTTGTGGCACACTACACATATTGTAACATTGGTTAACATCCCAGACTCATGAAGGCACTCTTAGTATCAGTTTATCACATCTCGTTTCTGGTTCTCAGCCTGGACACAACATATTCCAAAACTCCCTCCACCATTCATATGTTAATCCACCCACTCTGGCATTAGGCAGCATCTTTCCTCCTGCCTTTATCCCCCAACAACCATCCATCTTTAGAGCTGAAGTGGTCACCTCATCCTCATACCCACAGGTTTTGCATTTCCATGGCTATTCATATAGTCTGATTAGAAAGGTCCTTCCTGGGCATCAGTTCACTCCATGCTTCTGAGAAAGTAGACCAAGTCTATGGAAGTTTATGCCGCAACTTCTTTTGCTTAGTCTCAAAACCAATAAAAGATCTGTTTGTGTACTGATATTCCGGACAAACACGGCTAGAGCAATAGTTTGTCAAATGTTTATCCTCCAGATGTTTTAGGCTTCAGCTAACAGAAAGCCAAGCCTGGGAGCTGGAGTCCAAAACATCTGGAGGATCAATGTTTGAGAACTACTGGCTTTAGGCAAGTCATGGATGAGACTGACCCACCTCTGGTGAGTCCTGATGTTTCATTGTAAATGGTTCTCAGTGTTCCAGTTGCTTCCCCACGTTCCTTCCCCAGTCACACCATCAAATCCCACCAGATTTTCCCCAGAGGGCCTTTTTTGCATGCAATGTCCCCCAGCTGTTGAGCATCCTGTTTCATGCAACAGAAAGGCTATGGTTGGCTGACTGGGGGGACTCCTTCCTCCTCCCCACATTTAAAGCTCCTTTATCCTTCTTACAGGTCCTCTGGAGAGCCAGTCTTCTAAACACCCATAGGCTGCTCTGGCTGAAGGCCCAGAAATCTGCTGCTGTTGCCAGCTGTTGGGAAGGGGAGACAGAGACTGGCGAAAACCCTGGGTTGGCCAACAGCCATCTCTTACGCAAACCTTGCCTAATAACCATGATGGGTATCAGTTGCACATGCATGGAGATTGTTTCTTTTTCTCAGGATAAATGCACTCTGATCTATCTACAACTCTGACTGTCTCAGAAGGGTTTGGAGAATTTGACTTTTTGGCTTAGGGATTGCTCATAAATAAGATTGATTGAAAAATAGTTGGCCTTGCCTGTTTTGTAAGGAATTTTAAATGCATTCATGTAAGATGAAATTGTTTGGGGTGATTACGTTTTGCAGTAATCAGAGCCTGAAAATATTATCAGCCATGCTGTCTGGGTAGGGTTGCCATAAGCCAGGACCTCCAAACCAGGACAAATGTAGGACAAATGTAGGATAACATTTTCAAATGTAGGACACGTTTTTATAAAAATGGAGGACACGCGAAAAAATTTGATGATTTTTTTTAAAAATGTTAATCTAAATGCATGTTTCTAAGGCATGATCAATATGGAGGACATTTGGGCATTATTCCTAGACAGATGGCAGAAATGGACTTCCCTTTCTGGCCATATTTATACATTTAATAATAAAAATAATGAAAAAATAAATAAAAACAAGACGGGGTGTATATATTTATTAATAAAAATAATGGGAAAAGTGCAATAATAAAAATTAATAAAATAAATACAAGAAATAATTAAAATTAATGAAATAAAATATAAACCAAGCAATAATAAAATTAATAAAATAAAATAAAATAAGTATTTTATCTTTTTAAAAAATAATTTAAAAAACCAAAAAACCCAAGGCAGACCTAATGGCCACAGACTCACCTTTCCTCATTCTGCTCCCCCCCCTCCACCTCCTCCTCCTCCTCTTCTTTAGGCTCACGTGCGCATGCAGGGAAGCAGGGCAGGCGTGCGCGCTGCCGCTGGCCCCTGCTGAGGCCCGGGTGGCACACGCTGAGGAGCCCGTCCCCTTTGGCCAGCTGGCCAATGGCCGGCTGGCAACAAAGCAGGGGACGAGCTCCTGCTTTAGAGCCCCCCGTGCGCGCGAGCGGGAAAGCCTTGGTGCAGGAGGCGCAGCAGCGGTGGCGGCGGCGCTACTGCCGCCAAGAAGGAGGAGGAAGGCGGAGCCGGCGGAGGAGGTGGCTTGGCGCTGCCCACCAGTCAAGGAAGGGAAGGAGGAGGTGGTTTGGCGCCGCAGCCAGCCGCATTAGCAGCAGCAGCAATGGCCGCAGGAGCGGGCCCCGGATCGGGACAAATACATGGGTGGGGGCCAAACCGGGCCGTGACCAGGAGGGGCCCCCAAAAGCGGGATTTTCCCGGCAGCCACTGGGATATGGCATCCCTATGTCTGGGGGATTCTGCGAGATGTAGTCCAAAACAGAAACTTTCCCAAACTCTGCACAGTGTATTGCATACTAACACTCACCTTTCAAGTTCATCTGAGCAAGCTCTCAGATCTGCATGGGAGGGCTTTCTCCCAGTCCCACCACCCTTGCAGACCCAGTTGGTGAGGACCCAAGAGATAGCCTTCTCCATGGCTGCTCTCAGGCTGTGGAACTCCCTTCCACAGGAGGTCCAGTTGTCCCCCTTCATCTCTCTTTCCACCAGCAGCTGAAGATGTTTTTATTTAGATGGGCCTTTGAATTTTAATTATGGAGCTGTATGACCTTGGGTAAGTCACACTCTCTCAGGGGAAGGCAATGGCAAACCTCTTCTGAACAAATATGCCAAGGAAACCCTATGATAGGTTCACCTTAGAGTCTCCATAAATCAGAAACAACTTGAAGGCACACATCAACAACTAAGTGTGTGAAGTGATGTGCTGTATATGTGTGTATGTGTATTAATCTTTTATTTAAATCTCTGTTTTAAATATGTTTTCAGTGTTTTAGCTGTCTTTAATTATGTCTTTAATAACATTGATATTTAATTTCTTTTTAACTTTTGAAAATTTATGTTTTAGCTTTTTTCACATTATTGTAAGCCACCTTGAATCTCATTTTGGGAGGCAGACAGGATACAAATCTAACAAATGAATAGGTACATAAAACATGCCTCCAGGAAGGTTCAATGCACAAACAGCCTCCAGGAAGGTTGAACAGTCTCCAGAAAGGTTTAATGTACAAAATGTACCATGCATTTTGGCTTGAACTTTAAGAAGGTATCCAAGGTACTTAACCTGTTTTAGAAACAGTGGGCAGCACCTTGGATAGAGCCTTTTAAGTTCAGACCACAGCCCAGAGTGGATTCATCACAACCCCACTGATATGGAAGCCACAATCTCCACTGTGATGACCCAAAGGTCCAGGTGGTTCAGAATTTACAGGACAGCCTCATCCACACGTTTTAGGATATACACTGGTACCCCGGGATACGAAATGATCGGCTTACGAAATTTTCGGGATACGAAAATCGCGGCTTGGAAAAAACTGTTCCGGGTTACGAAAGATTTTTCGGGTTACGAAATTCTTTTCGGCGCGAAATTCAAATGATGCAAAGTGCATCTACTGGCTTTCCAGGGATTTCCAGGGCTAACGGAAACCTAAGGGGGCTGGATTAGAGTTAGCTTTGGCGCGAATTTTGAATTTCGTTAGCAGCAGTGATTGGCTTGCAAAATCAAGCCAATCAATTGGATTGGCTAACGAAATTGGGGGGGG
>NC_056522.1:377302120-377306762 GCF_019175285.1 Sceloporus undulatus
GGGAAGGAGGATGTGAGTGAGTGGCCGAGAGGCCTCAAGTGGTTTTTGGGGGGCTTTAATGGTAACAAGTCCCTTACTTTGACAGTGATAGTGTAGTGGTGATGATGATGCTGATGATGATGATGATATGAGTGGTCAGCTTGAGAGGCATGCATGCACTGTTTCAGAGCCGAGAGAGTGTGACTTCCAAGTGCCTTTTCTGTGTGGTTTTGGTTCTGAGGCAAGGCCAATGTAAATTGCTGTGATTTTTACAAACTCAATGCACAGTGAAGAAAACCAAAGTCCCTTGACACACACTTCTGAGTACACTTGGTGCAGAATGGTGAAACCACCTTGACATGTTCATATGCATAGCCATGTTAAACCATGCTAAGTGTTAAACCCAAGGGTTTGGTTAATGAGAATGAGCAGAACAAGCCATGTGAAATGCCCAAATGTGCTGTTGTGTGTGTTTTGAATGGGTCGGGGTGTTTTGCCAGAAAGGGAAGTCCATTTCTGTCATTTGTCTAGGAATATGCCCAAATGTCCTCATTTTGATCATGCCTAAGAAAAACAGGCATTATATTAACGTTTAAAAAAAAAAAATTTTTCGTTCTGTCTCCATTTTTAAAAATGTGTCCTACATTGAAAAAAAATGTGTCCTACATTTGTCCCGGTTTGGAGGTCCTGACTTATGTCAACCTACTCTCAATCAAGCATACCTACCAGATGCTGATCCAGCCTCTGTTTAAAGACCTCCAGGAAGGAGACTGCACCACTCTCCAAGGGATTCTATACTGTCGAACAGCCCTTACTGTCAGGAAGTTCCTCCTGGTGCAATCTCCTTTCCTGGAACTTGCATCCATTGTTCTGTGTTTTAGTCTCTGGAGGAGCAGAAAACAAGCTTTCTCCCTCCTCAATATGACATCCCTTCAAATATTTCAAGAGGGTTGTCATATCACCTCTCAACCTTCTCTTCTCCAGGCTAAACATCCCCAACTCCCTAAGTCGTTCCTCATAGGGCTTCATGGTTTCACACATATAAGTCTCTCGTTCAGCCAGGTGTTGCCCATCCTATATCTGTGCATTTTATTTTTCCGCCCTAAGTGCAGTACCTTACATTTCTCCCTGTTGAATTTCATTCATAAAAAGGGCATGTATTCAGTTCTGTCTTCATAGCTTCCTAGACTCCAGTGTAGCTACTGGAAATTACTGACCTAGGAAGGCTGGGGCTTGAACCCAGACCTTAACATGTATGCATTTGCAATGAGGCCTGGCTCCACCTAGAAAACCATGAGGACAGAACTCCATTTGTGTCCCATTTCTGAGCGGAAGGGGATATATAAAGTCACGGAAAGATGGCTGCAGGCATTGACCATTTGCTTTCACCAGCAGCAAACGGTGCCAGGCTTGGGGGCTGGGAAGGGATTCCAGTTTTAGAGCGTTTTCCTCTCATCCTGCCAGATATATAAAGGCAAGTTTGTTGTCAAACAACATACACACACAGAGGCCGGGGGATGCTGGTCCAAGCCCCAGGGACAGCAGCTGAGCTGTATAAACAAAACTAATTTGGAAATGAGGCTCAGGGAGGATCTGGGAAGGAAACACAGGTCCTTGTCGAAAACCCGGGTGAACCAAAGTGGGGGTGGGGAAAAGGAAGAGAAAGCTGGCACACAGCCACTTAAGTCAAGGGGTTTTCTTTTTATGGCAAGAGAGGAGGCCATGGTACACACACACACACACACACACACACACACACACACACTCTACTGGTAAGATTCTCTTGGCCAAATTCAACTGCAATGACTGCGGAGCTATGCATAAGGGCTGCTGCCATGTTCTCCTGCAGCAGTTCCCTCGCACATCAACAGAACAAGCCCAATAGCGCATACGATGAGGTCTGATACACACTGCAGAAATAATGCTTCAACTGCTATGCCTCAATGGTATAGAATCCTGGGATAGCAACAACATTTACATTACTATAGTGAATTCAGCACTCTCTGCGATTTGTAATCTGTAAACCAGTTGCCCCCCCCCAAGCTGGGTACTCATTTTACTGACATAGGAAAGGATGGAAGGCTGAAACAGCCTTGGAGCCTTGGGACTGAACTCGCAACTTTGTGGTTGCAGTACCAGCATTTAACCACTGCACCACAAGGGTTCCTTATTTATTCTGGGATTTACAGTTTGCTGTGGTACCAGAGCTCACTTACAGAATTACAAAGCCTAGATTCCCATTCCAGTGAGCCATGACAGTTAAAGCAGTGTCAAACTGCATTATTCCTCCAATGCAGACCAAACTTCAGAGTCTTAAGGTCCTTGGTGGGAGGAAGGGGGCTTCCTCTCTGTAGTGAGTTGGGCTTCTGCTACCAAACCAATGGGTTTTAGAGTCCTTGTTAGCATCACGGACAAAGCTTAACAGCTATCCAGTGACATGAAAGGGTTTATTTCTATTAGTGACCTTGCTGGATATTTTTAATATTCCCTTTGCAGTTTGAGGCTGGGAAAAGTTATGAAGGCCAGGAACAGACGGAGGAGTGATTTTTTTTTCCCCTGTTGCTAACTTTGCACAAGGTTGTGCGCTTTGATTTTCTTTGTTTGCTTCTGCACTATGCAACCCTAGGGAATCTGGCTTCCATTGGCCTCACCTTAGAAAGGGGGTTAGTGCACCTTAGCCCAAAGGCTTCCCAAATATCCAGCAATAGAGATTTAACTTGACTGTCGGTCAAGGAATAAATCTGGATAGAATTTGTTTGGGGGCCCAGTTTGACTCTTCTTCAACTGCTACGCCTCAATGGTATGGAATCCTGGGATAGCAATAGCATTTACATTTCTATATCGCTTAATAGTGAACTCAGCATTTTCTAAACTGTTTACAGTCTGTAAACCAATTGCCCCCCAATAATCTGGGTACTCATTTTACTGACCTACAAAAGAATGGAAGACTGAGCCAACCTTGGAGCCCTGGGATCAAACTCACAACCTTGTGGCTGCATTTTAAACACTGCGCCACCAGGGCTCCTGAAAACTGTATGATAGGTTTGCCTTAAGAGTCACCACAAGCTGGAAACAACTGAAAGGCACCCAACAACTTCATAGGAGGCTGTATTCATAACTTTCTTGTTCTATTTTTCACTTTTTCAAACTATGTCATTTTAATAAGAAAACTTGTTCGACCACATTTTACATTTTCAAAGTATTTATTTAATTATTTTAAAAAATAATTTAATAATTTTAATTACTGTTAAAATGTGTTCAATTCCCCCACCCCCACCCTTGCTTTAGCATTTTTGTAAGCCGCCTTGAAGACGATGCCAGGGCAAAGGCAGGGCATAACTAAAATAAAATAATAAAGTCGATAATAGGTTGCAGAGGAGGGCTCCTCTACCAAAGGAGACTCTCTGCGGAAAAACAAACTGCGGGATAAAAAGATTTTTTAAAAAAACAAACCGAACACAAGGCCACAATGGATCCTGAAGTTGACATGGGCTTTTACATGAGAAAATTGACAGATAAGAGGAAAGTGGGGTCAAGAGTCAAAGGGCAACTGCCATAGGTCAGGTTGGCGCCTGTTCCTAAGTGGCCCACTATGGACTTTAGAGAGCGGCACACTTGTTAAGAGAGAGGCAAAGGGCAAATTCCATCACAAACACACACACAGACACAGACACACACTTCTTTTTGGCTGCTCTTTCCAGAGCACCAGCAAAGGGGAAGCTTGAGACCAAAATTCATTACAGTGGATCCTTGTTATACGCTGGGGTTTGGTTCCAAGATCCCCCGTGTATAACAAAATCCGTGTATGCTCAAGTCCCATTAAGTATAATGACATAGCAAAATGGTGTCCCTAATAAAAAATGGAACATCAAGGTAAATTTATACTTTTTTGGAACATTTTCAAACCGTGTATGCTTAAATCCGTGTATAAGAAATCCGTGTATAAGAAGGGCCAACTGTACATCAATTTCTGATGCTTGTAAAAAATGATGGGAAAGGTGATCCTTCTGGCCGGGGACCATCCTTATAGGACCCCAGCTCAAACAACGAAATCATGCTCGCTCTTTTTCTAAGCTAGACAATCCTAAACATTGTTCCAGACAGGACAACAGACCAATGGTCTGATCAAGAGTAAGGCAGTTCCACAGATGCTTTTACTACATAAATCCAGCGATTCAGGGAGCAAACCCACAGGCGTTCCTGTTGAATCATTCTGAAGTCTTACGAAGTCTTTCTTTTTGGTCCAAAAAGAAAAATTCGGGTGTCTTTCAGCTGGACCACCTTAGCTAGAAGATTATGGTTCCTGCTTTTAATGCAGCTTTCCCCAACCTGACAGCCCCAGCTTTGTTTGGACTACAAACCCCACCATCCCCATCTAGGGATTATGGAAGCTGCTGCCTGACTCATTCTGAAGATGTCAGACAGTGAATGTCATGTCATGGGGTAGTGAATTCATTCTGGCTATTCATTTAAACTTCAGTACGTCCTGAACCCTATTCCTTGACCAAGGCTGCATCCGCAATACGGAAATAATCCAGTTACAATTCCTAGAATCCCATAGCATTGAGACATGGCAATTAAAGTGGATTTCTGCAGTGTGGATACATCCATTGACTCAGAGCCTTGGATAGTCCTTCTAAAGTTCAGACTAGAACCCGGAGCA
>NC_056522.1:377306787-377335745 GCF_019175285.1 Sceloporus undulatus
CCCCCGGCAGCAGATGACCAATCCACAGACACAGGAACCCCAAAGCTGACCAATGGAGCGGTTTCGATGGAAATACTGTTTCAATGTGGTCCCCATGGGAATCATTTTGCAGACAAAAAGCAAACACGAGGCATACAAGCTTTTCAAGGGCAAGTCGATGGAAACCAAACAAAAAAAAAGCTTACCCACCCCTGTTGTAGGAATCTGCATTATGACTCTTTTCCGTGGCTGTGGAAATCTGAAACACACCATTCCTGCTGACTTGTGAATGAATTGTACACAAGAAACCCATCCGCCCACTTCACTCACAAAAAACAGTGGGCAAGGAGATAAAAACAAGGGTAACATGATTAACCAAGGAGTCAGGAATTATTTTTTGTTAGGAGTTAAATCATTTCCAAGAGCCAGCATGAGTGGTTTTGGGCATTGGACTCAGGACCCTAAGACCATGGTTCAAATCCTGCTTAGACATGAATCCACGGGTGATTTTGTAAGTCTACTCTCTCAGCCTCAGAGAAGGCATGGGCAAAAGCCCCTCTGAACACCGTCATGACAAGAAACCCCTCCAACACAGTTGCCTTAGGGTCTCCATCGCAGTAGGAAACAACTTGAAGGCACACACCAACGGCAAAATAATGTCTTCTCTTGCAAAAGAGGGACCAGTGCTGCCAATGCCACAACTCTTGAAGACTCCTGGACCTTTTAAGAAACTATTCAGAAAAGAATGTCGTTGGTCCAAACTTCTAACCTCATGGGTACGGTAGGGGAACACTAAATTTTGAAGATACTGGATTATCTTTTCAATTGCAACTTTATAAAAAAACAAGGGTTGAGAAAAGTGCCACATGTAAACCTAGGGCTATTTGAGAGAATCCCTTTGGGGGGGTGGGAGAGGTGGACAGACGACGACGACGATGGTGATGATTATGATGATGATGATGAGATGAGTGGCCCCAAAATTCCCCCAGAGGGTATGTGGTCACTTTGCCACTTTTTTTACAGAACCGGGACCATTTTAAGCCCAGAGAAAGCCTTCTTTCCAAGAGAATGACCTATATGGTTGACTCCTGTGGCCCAGACAGGAGGGAAAGTGACAAAATTGTTTTCTCTTACCTTGCTTGACATTTAAAGGAGGTGAACTGTTTTAAATTTTTCGCACGCGAAGCTGTGGCAGACAGCTTAGTACTCCAAGTTACCCTGTTAGATCTCAATACAGCCCACAAACACCTGAGGTTGTAGAATGCACCTGAAATGTGGCCACTTAGGATCTGAAGTTGCTTTGAACACGCTATTTGTCTATCTAGGTACATACGCCTCCTACCCCAGCATCTTTCAGGGAATGCTTACCTGTGTGTCTTCCTGCATGACAAAGGATAGATGACCCATAGGTTCCTTTCAATTCTAAGATTCATTGACTGGCTGGGGCTTTTAAAAATCAAAAGAATTCAAATTCTGAACCCACAAGAGCAATTAAATGTGATGTACACTTGCAGCATAATGCATTATCAAACTGTCTGTGTGCCCAGGGTAACCAAATGTCTCCTTTCCAGCGACATGTGTTACATTTCAATGTTCTGTCCCAGAGAAATTCCAAAATGTCCTCCATTTGAGCATTGACTAAAAGCCCACTGAGCAACACCAGGACTGCTGTTCTCTTTCAGGAAATTTGTCTACTACATTTTGTCCTTGCTTCAAATAGGAAGGTAGCATGGATCCTTCTGAAGATCTTTTTTCCTAGGAAGAGCTGCAGAGTGCACAAGACTCTCACCCAGAGCTCAGAGCACCTTTGTTTTCCGAGGGGAAAAGAAACAGCAACATGTTAGGCAATGGGCTGCTTGAGGGACACAATGCAAATGTTGAAAGGATTGTTTTTTCCCCCTAATTTCAGCCACAATGGGCAAATGAAGATAATCTTTAAATGTAGATCAGTCCAGGGTTTGTTGCTAGTAAAGTAGGATTTAACATTAAACAAAATCAGAGTTCGTAAGACAGGGACCCCGGGTACGATTGATCGCGTTAGAATTTCCAGGATCGAAAACGTTAGATTGGAAAAAAAATGTTCGGGATACGATGTTTTTTTCGGGTTTACGAAATTTATTTCGGCGCGAATTCAAAGCGCGGCTTCAGCGCTAACGGAAACCTTTCGGGTTTTGCGAATGATGGGTTACGAAGGAGCGCGGAACGAATATTTGTAACCCGAAGGTAGCACTGTATTGCAAACCAGTAAGCATTGTAACACAAGATAAGTGCATCCGAAAATATGTTGTGAGTACAAAAATCTACGAGGGCATAATGGAGCGCAACAGGGAATTTTTAAAAACATCAGCATGTGCTTTAAAGGACTGCAGGCTTCAAAGCAGGAATCCATAGTTTTTTCGTGGGTTTTTCAGGCTATTGTGACCATGTTCTGGAGAGTTTACTCCTGACATTTCCCCGCATCTGTGGCTGGCATCTTCGCGTCCACAGAGCCCAAAAACCCCCAAAAAGTCTTGACTGCCTAGATCATGAAAGGCTATGGAATGCTTTTAAAGAGTGCCAATACATTTGAAAGTCCTGGTGGAGAAATCTTTACTTAGGACAGAGGTCACCGTCAGAACAGAATAAGGAGAAACCAAATGGTTCCCAATTGGCAAAGGCCCAGCAAGGGCTGCATGCTTTCACTCTACTGTTCACCTTGTATGGCAGAAAATATTTACGAAGGGTAGGCTTGGACACAGAAGATGGCATGAAGATAACGGAGAAGGAATATCAACAATCTAATATAGACAGATGACACCATAAAGTAGAAGAAAACCTCCTAGGCTTGAACAACTACTACGGATGATCAAGGGACAGTGCAAAGGGCAGACTACTGTTGAACATAAAGAAAAAAAAATAATGATGATGGAGAATCTGACCAAATCAACCTAGAGAATGAAGAAAGAGAGCAGCTATCAGAGCTCTCCTACTTGTGATTAAATATTGATAGAAATGGGGACTGCAGTAAGGATCAGAAGAAGATTAAGAATGGGGAGGAGGGTGGCTATAGAAAAGGACCTAGAAAAAGATCAAACTCACATGCAAAGACTCAAAAAGCCATTGTTTTCCATTTTACCATGTATGGATTGGGAGAGCTGGACACCGAATTAAGAAAGAAGATAGGAAGAAAATCAATTTCACTGGAGATGTGGTGCTGGAGAAACGAGTTGCTGAGGATCCCATGGATGGGCCAAGAAGAAGACAACAAAATAGGTCTTAGAGCAGATCAAGCCAGAAAGGAAAGCTCCCTGGAAAACAGAAAGAGAGGAAAGCTGCACTGCTAGATGGAATGGACCTCTCTAAAAAGAGACTCATGAGATGAACTTACAGGAAACTAACAACATACTTAGTGGGAGGACAGCTGGTCTTCAGAGATTGTCTCTCTCCACCTCGGGTCGCCATGGGTTCAAAATCGACTTGAGGGCAGGTGTAACAAACAAACATAATTAAACAATGGTCTGTTTGTAATATAGGTTGTAAATTAACCATATGAAATGAATTTATATTCTCTATGAGTATTTTTAGCTTTTATTTCGTAAAGATCCACATTTTTTCTTGACGTGCCATACAAATTTGCAGAGTTGCCTTGTCTTCCTTTGTGGTTAGGGCATCTTTGTCATCCTGCATGCTAATTATCTGTCTAGTTTAAAGCCACTTGGAGAAGGAAGAAGAAAACTTACTCATAAGTATTGGACCGTCATTCTTCAAACGAACTTCCACTCACTTTGTATACTCTCAGTTCTGAGATTTAACTCAATGATTCACATTTCAACGCCACATTTCCAAGTAGAATTGTGTTTGTTACTTGCTGCATGCACCTGATAAGGTGGGTTGCAGTCCCACAAAAAACCCTTATCTTTGCATTTCCTGTAAGGACTAGAAATTTATCTGGATTATTTTTATTTTTTAAAAAGCTGAGAATTCTCAATCGAAAATTCTGCTGCCAATACAGAATCTGTATCCACAGAGCACCATAACAAGAATGATGTTCTGGCACTCTTCCGGATGAAATTCAAGCATGGTTTTTGACCTCTTGAGCTTTAAAGGAGTCTGAGAAAGAAAGCTTTGGCACATGAAAAACGAACATCTTGATTTATCATTTGGTTGCAGTTACGCACGCCATATAGGTCACGAGGAGAGTACTTACTCTTACAGGCTCAATGCCATATTATGGGTTGTGCAACCTTCCCCTCTTGCAATGAGGTAAATCAGAGCAATGAGGGAAGGCAATGGCAAACCTCCTCTAACAGGTCTGCCTAAGCAGAAAATTTTGTGTTGAGGGGGAGTGCTGTTGTAAGTCAGAAAATCATTTGAAGGTACCCAACAACACACAAAAACAAAATCACGGGAGTAAGAACCAAAGGAAAGGAAAGACCGAAGGCATTATTCCATTACACATTGAGTTCACCATCTCATAACTGGAGTGATGGTGGCAGCATTTATTAGCTCAGCATCCCACAAAAACCGAAATCATTACAGTCATCAGAAACAGTTTCTTATTTTCAATGTTGTAGTTACCCACTGGTGGCTATCTTTAGTGCTTTCTTTTTCTGGTGAAAAGGCCAGCATAAACACCTAATAAATAAATGGCTACAATCCACACTGAGAAGCCAGAGCCTAAATGTTGTGTGCCAAAGTTAGCAGCAGTTTGCACCATCTCTCATTTAGTTGACCTGTGGCATTGGTAAACCAAAGGTACAACCAATTGTAAAATGTACATCTGCCTGTGCAGTACAACCCAGTGTAACCATTCCATTAAGCAGACTATGATATGCTCAGTGGAATGGCACTGCCATACACACCTCCACTTCCACAGCCTTGACCTCACTATGAGGATGTTCTCACTGGGTAAAGATGTCCAACTGCTTCCACAGAGGAATTCATCAACAATAATAAACAATGGAATTTGATAGCCACAAAACATCTCCTATACTGCTTGGAGGGGGGTTCTGAGTTACCGAGTGACCTCACTCATAGGCCCCACACTTGTTCCAGGTTAGCTATATTAAAGCATTGCTGTGGGGTGAATTCGGTAGTAGCCACTAGGAACAATCCAGCTGAATACATCTGGGTACGCTTGATCCAGCAACGCCCTGGATTCGTCCATGGCGGTGTGGTAATAGATTTACCCTTTCCCTCCGCTGGTATCAAAAGTCATGATAACGAAGGGAAGCAATTGCGGGAGAAATCTGTAGGAAGGTCATCGGTCCACATAACTGGGTCTACCCTGGGGCAAGAGTCCTGGAGTAGATATGATCCCGTGGTCCAAAAACTGTCAGGAAACCAGGTTATATTAAAAAAGAAACAACGAGATCCATCAGGAACTAACATCACCTTGAATTGAGACCTATTGATCTGTCTGTTACTACTAAAACTGACTAGCCAGCATGGTGGGTTGTTTGTTGGCATTGGGCTCTACGACTCTGCGAGAGCAGGGTTCGAATCCTGGCTCGGCCATGGAACAAACCCACTAGGTGTCCTTGGGACAAGTAACACTCTCTCAAACCTCAGAGGGATGGCAGTGGCACAACCCACCTCTGAAGACACCTAGTCAAGAAAACCTTTGGGTCTCTATAAATCAGAGTTGACCTTGAAGGCATACAATAACATGATCTGAAAAGTACCGCAGTTTAGTTTCTGTTCTCACTACTTTTTGCCTCTTGGGTACCTTTTGGGCGGGGGGGGGGGGGGGACGGAAGCGAGCATGTGTTAAATAAATAAAGGACATGAGGTAGGTAGGTGGGTCATTTCTGCCCAGTGGGCCATGGAAATTCTCTATCTGGACTTCAACCACTCTTATCTCTGATCGCTCACATAAATCACTATAGGTAAGCCAAAGATTTGTACTACAGCTCCACACAAGCTCTCTTTGAACAGTGGTGTACTGTGGCTTGTTTTTTATAAATATTAAGAAATCAACGTTGGGACTATTCATGATTTTTAAATATTTTGTTTGGGGGGGTGGGCCCATGCTGATTCAGGCTTCTCTCAGTTGTTGTCCAAAAAAGTATCCTGTTTTCGCTTGTGTTCGGGACCAAGGAGCAAAACACCGTGATCACATGGGAGAGAAATCAGGAGTGTAAGCTAACAATGGGAGGCCAAATGAAGGCAACTGTCATCCCACCAAATAAAAATTCTGCCTCCCCAGATGAAATTTTCTTTGATTCCCAAACGTTTCCAGCATTTGCAGCTGCTTTAGAATTTTAGTTAGCAAATTGAACACCCAACACTTAGTTATCCCATTATTTTGGATTTATCTCCCTTAGAACATCCTGGCTTGATTTTGGCTGTGGGAGATGATAGTAAAAACATCTGAGCAATCATAGTTGGGAACACTGCATAGTGTAGGAATGCAAAGCAAAAAGAGGATAGCAAAGTGACCAAGGGGATGCGAACCTAGGCAAAACTAGAAAGAGATATCTAGGTGTGAACATCTTTTCTGTGTCCTCTCTGATTGTGATAGGAAATTAACGGGTGAAGGAAAAATCTTCATTTTGGGACAGCCTTCTTTTATATATATATAAAAAAGAATGCTGTCCCCAAATTGAAATATATATATATATCTATATATATATATAATTATATATAATACCAGACAGTCTAAATCACAACCAAGTAATAAGCATTTAGATTTCCTAGAGAGAGAACTTCTATAGGATTTGTAGGTCCTCCGTGCAATTCTATGGTCAATTTCTAGCAGATGTTGACCACAGACCTGCACTGGGGACCTAGAGTTTCCTAGAGTGGTGGTTCTTTCAGGTTAAACCAAATCCGTGTTTTCTTATTGCGGTTTCCCATTTTCATGGGTCCCTGAGTACCTAACTTCAGCAAATGTGGATGGCCCACTGTAATACAATGAATGCTGAATTAACTAAAACACAAAAAAAGCTAATGAAAGAAAACAATCCAAAAAGAAAAAATTATTTTATTCTACTTTACAGATCCACCTAAATCAATTTACTAGTTACTAGTAACCATAACCACGTATTAATACATTGATAGATCTAGCAATCATAGAAAAATAGGTTGACGAGTTCGCCAGAGCCATCCAGTCCAAATCCCTGCCAGCAGGAAATCCAATCAAAGCATCCCTGACAGATGGCCATCCAGCCTCTGCTTTTAAAGACCTCCAAGGCAGGGAGATTCCACTACACTCCGAGGGGTGTTGTTCCACGTCGAACGGCCCTTACTGTCAGGAAGTTCTCAATGTTGAGGGAATCTCTTTTTCTGTAGCTTGCATCCTTTGCTTCTGGTCTGTTTCTCCAGAGCAGCAGAAACAAGCTTGCTCCCTTCCTTCAATATGACATCCCTTCAAATATTTAAACAGGGCTATTCATACTCACCTCCTTAACCTTCTCTCTCCAGGCTAACCTCCCCAGCTCCCTAAGTCATTCCTCATAGGCATGGTTTCAGGACCTTCACCATTTTAGTCAATTCTCCTTTGGACAATGCTCCAGTTTTCAACATCCTTTTTGAATTGTGGTTGCCTCAGAACTGGACCACCAAATTCCAGTGGGGCCTGACCGAGCAGAATACAGTGGGCACTATTACTTCTCTTGATCTAGACACTATACTTTTATTGATGCAGCTAAAATTGCATTTGCGTTTTTAGCTGCTGCGTTCACATGTGACTCATGTTCAACTTGTGGTTACTTGGACTCCCAGATCCTTTCACACGTAGTTTCATTCAGCCAGGTGCCCCCCATCCTCTATCTATGCGTTTTCGTTTTTTCGCCCTAAGTGCAATACCTTACATTTCTCCGTGTTGAATTTCATTTGTTACTTTGGCCCAGCTTTCTAGTCTATTCAGGTCATTTGAATTTTGGTTCCTCGTCCTCTGGAGTATTAGCTACTCCTCCTAACTGTTGTCATCTGCAAATTTGATAACTATGCCCCCAATTCTGTCATCAGGTCATGATAAAGAGTGGAATAGCACTGGGCCAGGACAGAGCCCTGTGGTATCCCACTGGTCAATTCTCTCCGGATAAAAAGGTGCCATTGTCGAGCACCCTTGGGTTTGGCGGTCAACCAGTTACAAATCCATGTAACGTGCCTTGTCTATCTCACATTTTACAAGCTTGTTGCCAGGAATGCATGAGAAACCTTGTCAAAGGCCTTATGAAATCAAGATATTACTATATCCACAGCATTCCCTTCATCTACCAAGCTGTAATTTTATCAAAGAAAGAATCAGATTTGTCTGGCGTGACTTCTTTCTTGAACCCATTTTGACTTTTTGGATTTGACATTGCTTTCTAGATGTTCCAGGACTCTCTGTTTAATAATCTGCTCTAGAATCCATTACATGGTAATAGGGACATATAATGGCTGTATGATTCTTTGCATTTTATGATCTTTTCCTAGTTCTTCATAGCCACCCTCCCCATTCTTAATCTTCTTCTGATTTCCATACTGCAGTCCCCTTTTCTATCAATGTTTGATCCCAAGTATGAGAACTCTTTACTGCTTCTATTCTTATTGTCTAGAAAGTCCATAAATAGCTTCCAGTCTTTCAAAAAGTATCCAATAGGTTTACCCTTTACAAACCACATTAATTTAGCAATTTGGGCTAACTTGGCACCGTAACAATCCATCTTTCATCACTGGAAGTGCAGTTCACTTCCAAGTTTGAGCAGTGTCCTCGCTGTTATTATCACTATAGGTAGAAGGGAAACAGAATTATTCTTATGAGGGACCAATGCTCCCATTTTGCCCTTACTGTCCCTACACTCCTAAGAGGAGAGAGCCGTGGCTAATCATTTCCGGTGACTTATAGGATCTCCACACCTCCTAATCCAAATCGGCCTGCAAGCCCTTTCCTTAAGCCTTTCACAGAGGCCACCACATCACAAACTGATGCCCTCCAGAGGTTTCAGACAGCTCTTCCCACCGGCTTCAAAAACTCACAAGGGAGGACCGTGGGAAAATAACTCCAACAACATCTGAAGGTAATTTTAATCTGTCTAGAAACGTGGTACGGGGCATCACCCCACGGCACAAGAAAGAGGAACCCAGGGCTATTGCGAACAACAGGATCATTCATCAGTTCTCCCGATTTGCAAAGCAAAGGATGCTGAAAAAATGCAAGGCCGGGGAGGGTGTTCCAGGTATGGTTGGGGGAGGGAGGGGATGCGGGTGGTGAGGGAGGGGGGCACCAGTGGGGCGAACGAGGAGGGAGGGAAGCCGGAGGGAAGGGGGTCAGAGGACCAAAATAGACAGGGGAAACAAGGGAACAGAGGGCCAAAGAACCGAGAGAAGCGAGGAAAAATGGGGCTAGAAAGACGCTTGCAGGGAGAGTTCAGGTTTGACCTGTTCTGTGACCCATATATTTTGTCTTTTTGACTATCCTCAGCACTCATCTACAGCATCACATCTCAAATGAGTTGAGTTTCTTTCTGTCCACCTCTTGCATATCCGTACATGGTAATGGTATATACTTTAGTGCTCATTTATAGATCTTTACTCTTTAGGCTCTCCCCATTCCTAGTCTTCTTAATTTTTTTTGGCTGCCGTCACTATTCTGGTCAATGTTTGACTCAAGGTATGGGAACTCCTTATTTCGATTTCCTCATTGTGTAGGTTGAATGTATGTAGATCCTCTGTGGTCATTATTTTTGTTTTCTTTCTGTTCAGTAGTAAGCCTGCCTTTGTGTTTTCTTCCTTAACCTTCTGTAGTAATTGTTCCAAGTCCATCATGTTTTCCACTAGTGGTGGTGGTGTCATCTGCATATACACTAGATGAAATGTTCCTTTTCTCATCTCCCCAAGTAAATGAGAATGACTAATTCTCTCATTTTACCTTGATCTATCTTCATTTCCAAACAGGAAAATATGTTGTGTGTACATATGTATTTGAATGGCAAGCTATAAGTGACTGTGGTTGGCATTTAAAGCCTGATGCTTAATGGCATCAGTAGGGGCTGTTTCCAGGTCTCAGGTTCTGGCCCAGAAACCTCAGGGCTTGGGATGACCCTGATTTATATATTTATATTTCAAAGATATACATGTATATTTCACCTTTCTCCCACAGTTGGATTCACTGAACTAGGCAGCCTAGTGCTTTCAGCTGTTAAAGAACAACTCCAAAATTCCTGAACTCTTCCTCCTTCTTTATCTTCTCACTCATCTTGCACTGGTTAGCTTTTCCAAAGGATAAGATTTCGATGGAGGAATATCCTCTGCCAACATTTAAGAGAGAACTCTCTTCTTTAAAGCAGATCCATGCCCACCCCACTTTAAGGACTCCTATAGACAGGGCAAATATGGCAAGAGGTTGCAATACAGTATTTTGTTTCTGTGATTCTTGACGTTATTGTTGTCTCAGACTACCGGTATTTTCTGAGAGTTCCCGGCATCAGCTATAACATTTTATTCTCACTTTTAAGTGGGGTTCTCATTATTCTCCAGGCTACATCTGCATTGCAGAAATAATCTGGTTTGACACCACTTTAACTGCCATGGCTCAAGGCGATGGAATTCTGGGAATTATAGTTTATTGTGCAAAGTTTGTTGAGCAAAGCTCTGGTGCCACAACTAACTACAATTTTCAGAATTCCATCTTGTTGAGCCATGGCAGTAAAAGTGGTGGGAGACTGGATTATTTCTGCAGTGTGGATACAGCCATATTGGAACAAAAAGGTCTCCTCTTTTCTTCCTTGTTTTTAACCTTTTTTTTAATTGTAGAGTTTTAGCGCTATATAGTGCACTAGTGCAAAAGTGCAGGGTACTGTTGTGCTTTGGTTTTTATGTATAGCATAGAAAGTAACCCAGTGTACGTCATCATTGCTGAATAGGGATTTGAACCTGGATCCCTGAAGTCCTAATGAGAATTCCAACCATGTCTGCTGTCTTTCATGTGCAGTTTGCTGGCTGGGTTAATGGGTAACAGAGACTGTTTTCAGTCCCTTTTATTTTGGATTTATTGGTCCGGGTTCAGGGTCACTTCAGCTGCACAGGCTGCTTCCAGGCCAGGATGCTGAAGCATGGCTGTCGGTTGGTGGGGTGAAATATTTTGGGCTGGCCCCAGGTTCAAATGATGGACAAGAGGAATGCAAAAGAAAAAAAGAGTTAATAATCTCAGTGGTCTCCAACTGAGCAGGGGATTGACAACAGGGACATTTGTTCTTCCTCCATTTAAAATCTCTCATTTGTTTGTTTGTTGTGCAAGGTGAGGGCAGAAAAATGTACTTTATTATTGCTTCAGTGGCACTAGTTAGGGCTGAGGTTTGGATCCGGACCACTGTTTATTTGTTTTGCAAATGTTAAGGCAATGATTGGCATTGTTTGTATTACTTCAAGTTTATTTTGCATTAGCCAACTAGGTATTTGCATGCAGCCTGTCTAGGCATCTGATTCCACTCTGAACCGTTCTTACTGTCAAAAAGCTTCTTTGAACGTTCCATCGAGCTCTTATTCTCCTGTAACTTTTTATTTTATCTTGTATAAAAAGAGTCACCATGGCGTAGTAGTTTGAATGTTACTAGAGATCAGGGTTTGAGTAATGGACTATGACTCTGGAGATCAGGGTTCGATATTCCTCTTGGCCATGGAAACGTTTTGGGTGACCTTTGGGGAGTCACACACTCTCAGCCCCAGAAAACCCCATGGTTTGCCTTAGGGACACCATAACTGGGAAACGACTTGCACACGACAACGACATTAACAACAACACATCACATTAATTATTCCTGCATTGCCGATGTGGGCTTCTTTTTGCAGGATCTGTTGGCTATTTGTGTGTATTAAGTGCACTAAAGGGACCTAAATACCTTGAAGGCACCAGATCTCATTTGATCTTAGAAGCTAAGTAGGGTCAGTCCTGGTTAGTACTTGGAGGGGAGACCTCCAAGGAATACCAGGCACTGTAGGCTAGATTTCAGAGGAGGGAACTGGCAATAAACACCTCTGAGTATTCCTTGCCTAAGCAAATCCTATGAAATCCATGGTGCTGCCATAGCTTGACAGGCAACTTGAAGGCACATACTACACACCCAGGGCACTAGAAACCTGAATAAATAATTTAATAATTTAATAATTTGTTTTATTTATATACCGCTATTCCAAAGATCATAGCGGTGAACAGCAAGTAAGCCAATTAGCAAGTAAGCTAATTTGCCCCCAACAGTCTGGGTACTCATTTTAGCGACCTCGGAAGGATGCAAGCCTGAGTCGAGCTTGGGCCCTTTGCTGGTCTTGAACTCGCAACCTTGTGGTTTTGAGTGTATGGCTGCAGTACAGGCATTTAACCACTGCGCCACCAATAAGCAAGAAAGTAATGAGCTACTCTTGCAGAAAGCAAGGTCAATAAGTTAGTTGTTAGAAAACAACGAGCAATTAGTATGAAATTACTTCTTTGAAAAATAGCATTCCATACTCTGAATGGTCTGGGATTTTTGTCTGTCTATCTAACTATCTATCTATTCCTGTTGCCTTGAGGAGGCAAAAGGATTTGAGTTCAGATCTTGGAGAAACCCACTTTCAGCAGTGCAAAGCTGTAAAAGCCACAGTGCATGCCTGAGATCTTGTTTTGGGATTGTGCAATGCTAATTTCTTCATTTGGATTTGTGTTATGCAGCACCTGTGTCCAGTGGTAATGATGTGCCACTGAATATGCACCTCATTGTGCAACTGAATGTATAACAAAGTGCACACGTGAATTCATTCCAGTGTACATCTGTGCCCAACAACACTGCACGCACAAGTCTGTTTCCACCAGTATGAATTGGATGGAGATGTTGTGTATGTAACGAAAATGTCTGACTGCTTCCACAAGGGAACGTTTGTGCGCATAAGACTCCAGCAGGATTCTGGGCTCTGTGTTTTGTGTTACCAAAGTCCCTGAGGCCATGTTGAGCAAAGGGGGTAGCCGGCCTCATGTAAGAACCCCCTAAAACCTTGAGGAGTCCTCCCTCTCAGAGTAGATGGACCAAAGGAGTTCCTTGATTTATTCAAGCCATGTCTGCATCTCAACAGTGGAATCAATAGTTTGACACCACTTTAACTGCCATGGCTCAGTGTTATGGAATACTGGGATTTGTAGTTTCGTGAGATATTTAGCTGCCTCTGTCAAAGAGCTCCACAGCATTGAGCCATGGCAGTTAAAATGGTATTAAACTGCATTATTTGTGCAGTGCAGATGCATCTTAAGAAGTCTTTGGTCAGATTTAACAGGGGTAGTTAGCCACCTATGTCAGAGACCTCTTGGCGCCACAGCAAACTACAAATCCCATTATTCGATAGGATGGAGACATGGTGATTAAAGTGGTGTCAAACTGTATTAATTCTGCAGTGTAGCAGCAGCTTTAGAGCGGGGGGGGGGGGGGGGGTGGTGGGCAATTTTTATACTCGTGTGAGCCTCCTAATCCCGTTTCTGGCTCAAAATTCCAACCATAAAAACCTTCCACATTTGATGTCCATGTTTGTTCAGGAGTGTTTTCCAGGGAGGGGGTTAGGGATGCTTGAACCAAATCCAGCACACGTGGAGGAGGCCTCCAGGAGCGGCTGTTGACCTTTTCTGGGTGTTTTATTTTTTTGCTCATTTTTTTAAAAAGCTTAAAGCAGGACTGGGGGCTGCCTTAAAGAAAGCAATATTATAAAAGCTTGCAGTCACGATTAGTCTGGCAGAAAATAGTGCCTATATAAGGATGGCACGCATGTTCAAATGCTGGGAGGGATCGGTATGTAATGGGGTTGCTACAGATGTCACGTTCTCTCTCTCTCTCTTCCAGTTTTTCCCACTTTTCCATTCAATTTTCCCATGTGTTGTTGGATTTCCAGGGTTTAATTCTGGCCACACTTAACGCCAGGGCTAATGCCTCTGATATGGCCAAGATCATTATCCTGTTGTTTATTTTAACACTTGCTAAGTGCACTTTATGGGAGAGGGGGAAGAGGGAACCCAAAGGCTTTGGCCAGAAGGCTTATCATGTGAAGCTGGGATGTCCAAACTCTGCATTTTTGAGAACTGTTCAGTTCTCTAGGCTCATATTTTGATATACAGTCCAGCTGCCTCCTGCAGCTTTCTCACCAACTTCATGATAACGGTTGACACCTCTCCCCTGAGCATTAAGCCAGCCTTCTACAAGGACACACCCTCCAGATGTGCAGGACTACAAATCCCATAACTCCTGGGAGTTTTAGTCCAGCACAGGGCTAAGGAGTCGGTATGCCAAACCCTTGACTTAGGCATGTGACTTACCTAAGGTCACTCAGTGGGTTTCACAGCCAAGCATGGGTTGAACCCTGTATCACAAGACATTTTACACCAACTCCTGAATCATCAGGCAGACAAATGGAACATAAAATATGTGTAAAATACAGGAATACTGTAGTTAGGGAAGTTAAGGAAGTAAGGTGTGCTACTTAGCAGTGCTTCTTTAATAGAAAATGTGGTACCAGACACATGGAGCTTTGAAACCTAACCCCAGTGAATGTGGAGGGCCAACTGTATTTCAGATAGAATTCCAGATGAAGAAGACTCAAGCTGTACTTTGACGGGTAAACTTTTTTTTGGGCAGTCATTAGGTAATATTTTGCATGGCCATCAAGGGTCCTTAAAGTTGGCTCTTTGAGGGATCTTGATTTTGTCTTGCCCAGATTTGGTGGCCAAACCCTGAGCTGAAGGAGAGGAACCATTAATAATGGTAATAAGAGTTATTATTATATTTACTTTTATCCTGCTCTTTTCCAAGAACGAGGACTCAGAGTGGCTTCACAATACTAAAAGAACAATACGATTAAAAGACAGAAAAGAGGTGCATGAAGAAAGGAATTAAATTATTACAATGTTAAAACAGTTAGATATTAAATGAATAATATAACATATAATATAATATATAATAATTAAAGGAAAGTAAGAAGGAGGATAAAGTTCCGTGAAGAATGAACACGTCAGTGAGAGACAGGAATCTGTCTTTGAAAAATGTGAGAAGGACAGGATAAGATTTCAGGACAAGGAATCATAAAGAAAAGTGCCTCTGAGCATGAGTGGAATGCCACTTCTTAAGATTTTTGTAGCTTGCAAGACTGCTTTCAGTCAAGCTGGACTCTGCAACTTCTCCCTTTTTGGGGGGAAAGTAGCACTGTCTATCTTGAGCCTCTTTTGGTTTTGATGGAGGGAAGCGTATGACAATCTCTCTTCTGATGCTCCAATGCTGATGCAGGCAGGGGAAGTCTTCAAAAAGAAGTGAAACAATATCCCCCCCCCACCTCTTTCTAGCAAGATTAAAGAGAAAATTCATGCCCCAAAGCCAAGGAGATAAGATGGGAGGAAGGGAAGATTAAGGATAGCAAATAAGGGAGTTCAATAGGTTTTTGAGCAAGAGGGCTCGGAGGGGGAAAGGAGAAATAGGAGATACATAGATCCCACCTTTCTGAGATTTATTTTCGCTGTTTGTTCTGTACAAACAATTTTGCAATCACAGGAGTGGAGCAGGAAAGAGCATACACTTGGTATTCGCAGAGGTTTGGATCCAGGACTCCCACGGATAGTCAAATCCATGGATGCTCAAGTCTCAGTAAATACAATGCCATAGTAAAATGGTGTTTCTGATAGAAAAATGGCAAAATCAAGGTTTGCAATTTGAAATTAACATATTTTTATAAAAAATTTTCAAGCTGTGGATAGTTAAATGGGCGGATATGGAATCCACGGGTTCTGGGAACTGCAGTTTGTTGTGGTCCCAGAGCTTTGTTCTCGTGCCACAACAAACTGCAATTCCCTGAATTCCACAGCATTGAGCCATGGCAGTTAAAGTGGTGTCAAAATGGCAAACTGCAATTCCCTGAATTCCACAGCATTGAACCATGGCAGTTAAAGTAGTGTCAAAATGGATTATTTTTGAAGTGTGGATACAGCCTACATCTTGATTGGACTGATTACGGTCATTCTTTCTTTTTCAAAACTTTGTTGTTATTTTTGTTATGTCTTCAAGTCCAGTGGGTTTCATGGCTGAACAGGGAATCAAATCCCTGTAGTCCCACACTGAAACCACCACCAATAAATCATTTTAAAATGCTGTTCATGTGTTGTTGGCCAAAGATCCACTCTCCTAGGGTTTGTCTTTGAACCATTTTATTTTGCTTGTGTTCTGCAGCGCAACACGTTCCAGGCGGTCTTAGCCTACAGCGCGTCGGACACTTATGCCATTTTCCTTTATCCTCATGATGGGATCCAATTCTTTGGAACACGCCCAAAGGAATCCTACAACGTACACCTGGAGCTCCCAGCCCGGGTTGGCTTCAGCAGAGGAGACTATCAGCGCCAAGAAGGACCATACCACAGCATAACCACCAGTGAGCAATCTGTCAAAAATCTCTACCAGTAAGTAGCTGCTGTGCAATCTGCCTGAAAACAGCAATACACATTAGTACAGTTAGACCTCCATATCCATAGTTGCTTTATCCATGGATTCAATCATCCACAGCTTGAAAATATTCATACACACACACACACACTCCAAAAGGCAAACCATGATTTTGCCTTTTTATATAAGGGACACCATTTTGCTATGCCACTGTATTTAATGGGATGAGCATCCACAGAGTCTGGTGTTCATGGGGCATGATGAAACCAAAACCCAGCCAACACCAAGGGCCCACTGTATGTAGTTTTCAATGCACTTTAATATTTTCAAGGTTTAATGTTTTCACTTATACATTGCTTGATTGTTTTTTAGATCTTGTTTAGCTGACCCTGCATATCCATGGATACTTTATTCAGGAATACAACCACCAATAGCTTGAATATATTTCAAAAGGCCATGTTTTTGCCATTTTGTATAAGGGACACTGTTTTACTATGCCATTGTATTTAATGGGACTTGAGCAGCCATGGATTTTGGCATTCTGTAATGAAACCCAACAGATACCCAAACTCACTATACACTCAGAGCTTTTCAACTAGCAAATGACAAACAGTGAGTCAATCTAAAATCAACTTCGTCCGAGCTTAATATATGACATTTTAAAAAGCAAGGAAAAACATCTTGACAGGGCAGTGAAAAGAAAGCCGAGTTGGTCCCCAAAGGTGCTACAAGATCTCTCTTTGTACCAATGGTACCTTGTTGGTTAATGGAGAAGAGTCTTGGCAGGGAAGTCAAATGAAAAGAATCCTGAAAAGTTTAGAAAGATGATAAAGATGTATCCAGTAGGATTAGAGCAAAGGTTAATGTAGTTCTTAACAGTGACCAGCATGTTTCCTTTTACAGTACAATCCTGTGTGGGCAGTATGTAGTCCTTCAGATATTGTTAGACTGCAGAGCCAATCAGCCTTTGCCATGGGCTGTGCTGGCTAGGGCTGATGGGCATTGCAGTCTTGCAAGAGAAGAATGTAGGATCCCTGCTGGATCAGACCAAAGATTTCTTAAGATGCATCTGCACTGCAGAAACAATGCAGTTTGACACCACTTTAACTGCCATAGCTGTGGATTGCTTGGATTTGGAGAGTGGTGAGTTACCAGTGCTCTTTGACAGAGAAGGTTACATATCCCGTGAGACTACAAATCCCAGAATTCCACAACATTGAGCCATGGCAGTTAAAACAGTGTCAAACTGCATTAGAATCATAGAACCCTAGAGTTGGAAGAGAGCTTAGGGGCCATCCAGTCCAACCCCATTCTGCCATGCAGGAAATCCAAATCAAAGCATCCCCGACAGATGGCCACCCAGCCTCTACTTAAAGACTTCCAAGGAAGGAGACTCCACTACACTCCGAGGAAGGAGTTTGTTCCACTGTTGAACAATCTATCTAAATGTAGAAATTCGTCTATCTTCTTTTGTTGTTTAATGTTTGAATTTGCAATAAAAATGCAAATTCAAACATTAAACAACAAAAGAAGATAGACGAATTTCTACATTTAAATAGATTGTTCGACAGTGGAGTGCAGATGCAGCCTTGGTGTCATCTGCAATTTGGCAACCAGTGCACCATAGAGACCCAGGCATTGGTCCTGGGTGCTGAATCCAACATCCAAGATACCTCAGCTTTCACAGGCTAAACTCCCACTGTCCAGCATGTTGAGTCTCAGTATGTCTTTTTGAGGTCAGCATGGTGTAGTGGTTTGATTGTTGGATTATGACTCTGGAGACCAGGGTTTGATTCCCAGCTCCATCATAAAACTCACTGGGTGACTTTGGGCAAGTTACACTCTCTCAGCCTCAGGAGAAAGCAATGGCAAACCTCATCTGAACAAATCGTGCCATGAAAACCCCATGATAGGTTCACTTTAGAGTCACCATCAGTCAGAAATGACGTGAAGGCACACAACAACAATGTGTCTTTTCAGGAGTGAAATAATTTATGGAAAACTAGAAAACCTGTGTGCCTTTGCCAAGATCATTATTGGTTGCTTTTCTGGATTCTGCAGAAATTTTTTAGAAGTCCACATTGCCCCGGTTGTTGTATTTTCCCCTTGTGTGCTTAAGGTGAGATGAATATACTTATTGTGCCTGCTCTATCAGAAACTGGAGCGCACCACTGATGTTGTGTCAGATAATGGATCCAACTGTGTTTGAATAAGGCAGCTGTTTCATTTGATAATTTTATATGCACTGGAAAAATGTGTGATTTTTTTGGGAAAGGGTTCAAAGAGAGGCTAATGTTGTGTGGAAAACTTGTTGAAACATCCCTCTGGGATGAGGATGGTGGTGGTCTTGTTGTTGGAAATTGTTATAAGGAAGTACCTGCAAATGCCACTGGTTTTGACGGATGGTTTCCTGCTCTTGACTTGGGCGTGATATTATTTCAAAGCCTTAGGAACTGTGACTCCATTGACTGTTTGGCTTGGAGTCTAGGAAGTTATCCTTACAAACAGAAAGAAATCAAAGCCACACATGCTATACATTCTCCATTTCAAGGCAGGCTTGGAAGGAAACTTGGATTTTCAAAATATACAACCAAAAAACTTTTTTTTATTTTTTTGCATAATAATAAAAAAAAAAAAAAAAAAAATAAAAATAATAATAATAATAAAAATAAAAATAATTTATATCCCCTTCCCCCCCCCCCACACACACACACAATTGGGACACAAATCAGCTTACGAACTCAAAAAGAACACAATTAAAAATAACATGCAAGACTACACCAATACAGGGCCCTGTTCTCAGTAATACATAATGCTTACACCACCAAGGCTACAGCTTTCACAGTGTGGAATGGCATATAACTGCCCCCAGGAAAGGAGGTGAATGGCAGTGGCAACCCCCCCTCTGGAGAACTTGCATTTATACATTGTTACTTTACTCCGGTGCCACAACCAACTACATTTCGCAGAATTCCATAGCATTGAGCCACGGCGGTTAAAATGGGCGGATGAAGCGTAGGTCCTTTAGCACAGTTGGCAGAAGCTGACCATAGAGTCACACTAGAAAATCTAGAGATTGCTAGAGAAAACTCTTCTCTAGGCATTTGTAGATCCTCTAGTGTAATTCTGTGGTCAGTTTAGAATAATAATAATAATAATAATAATAAAAGATAGTTTATTTGTAACCCGCTTTTCCAAAATTGGATCAAAGCGGCAAACAATTATGTATAAGAACATTCCAATAAAATCAATTAAAAACAGCATAATAATAGTAACAACAAAAGGGCCAGATAAAAGGGGAAGTCGATATATACATTCCAGGGTCATCACTGAAAAGGGGTAAGGGGAAAAGATTTTACACGATGGGAAGGCTTGGGAGAAGAAATACATCTTCAGATTCTTTTTAAAAAGAGCTAAGGATGTGGTGGAGCGGAGCTCATCTGGGAGACTATTCCAAGATCTTGGGGCCACGATAGAGAATGCCCTCTGTGAGGTCCTCACATAGCTTGTCACTGGGACCTCCAACAATTTCTTCCCTGTTGATCTGAGTGTGCGGGGCGGATTATATGAGGAGAGGCGGTCCTCCAAGTACCCTGGGCCCAAGCCATTTAGGGCTTTATAGGTCATTACCAACACCTTGAATTGAGCCCGGAAGCGAATAGGCAGCCAATGAAGATCTTTCAAGATGGGTGTTATATGGTCAGACCTGGAACAACCAGCGACCACTCTCGCTGCCATATTCTGCACTAATTGTAGCTTCCGAGTTTGGTACAAGGGTTGCCCCATGTAGAGTGCATTGCAGAAATCCAATCGAGAGGTTACCAGAGCATGTACTACAGTTTCAAAGTCTCTCCAGTCCAGGTAGGGTCGCAGCTGGCGTATCAGCCGAAGCTGATAACAAGCACTCCTGACCGTCGCATCCACCTGAGATGTTAGCTGGAGCGACGAGTCCAGGAGCACTCCCACGCTGCGAACTGAGTCCTTCAAGGGGAGCGTGACCCCGTTCAGGACTGGGTGGCAAATCTCACCACCCAGACCCGGGGAACCTATCGCCAGTACTTCTGTTTTCTCTGGATTCAGACTGAGTTTGTTTTCCCTCATCCAGCCCATTATCGACTCCAAGCAGGCATTTAGAGGAGAGATGCCATCTCTAGTTACTGCATCAGTCGGGGACACAGAGAAACATATTTGGGTGTCATCAGCGTACTGATAACACCGCACCCCGTGTCTCCAGATGATCTCTCCCAGCGGTTTCATGTAAATGTTAAATAGCATGGGGGACAGAATTGCTCCTTGAGGGACGTCAGATGTAAGCGCCCTCTTGTCGGAGCAAACGTCCCCCAGCTGCACCATCTGGAATCCACCCGAGAGGTAGGAACGGAACCACTGGAGCGCAGTGCCCCCGATACCTAACTCCCTCAGGCGTTCCAGAAGGATACCATGGTCAATGGTATCGAAAGCTGCTGAGATGTCCAAAAGCACTAACAGGGACACGCTTCCCCTGTCCATGCCCAGACGGAGATCATCAACTAAGGCGACCATGGCAGTCTCAACTCCATAGCCTGCCGGGAAGCCGGTTTGAAATGAGTCCAGAAAATCCGTTTCATCCAAGATCGATTGAAGCTGGAAGGCGACCGCTCTCTCGATCACCTTCCCCAAAAATGGCAGCAGTGATATAGGACGGTAGTTGTTATAAGTCAGGGGGTCTAGAGAGGGTTTTTTTAGCAGGGGTTTAACCACTGCTAATTTTAATTTAGATGGAAATTGTCCCTCTCTTAAAGATATATTAATTATGCGGTGCAACATAGTTAGCACCGCATCCCCCCCCCTGGCCGCCAGCCATGAGGGACAGGGATCGAGAGAGCATGTCATCCTCCTAACACTTCGAAGGATCTTGTTCACTTCCTCGGTACTAACAAACTCAAAGTGATCCAGTATAACAGGGGCCACGGAAGCTCTGGACACCTCTCTAATAGATTCAGAAGAAATACTGGCGTCGAGATCAGCCCTTATCCGAGAGATTTTGTCCGCAAAGAAGTTATTAAATTTGTCACAACAGGCTTTAGATGGTTCTAAGATAGGGTTCAGGGAGGGGGGCAGATGAGTTAGCTCCCTCACTACCCTGAACAGCTCTGCCGGACGCGACTCTGCGGACGCAATACGTGCAGCATAAAACAAATGCTTTGTTGCACCTATTGCCACTCGGTAGGCCTTCAAATGAGACTCTAGGAGTGCCTTGTCGGCACCATAGAGTTACATGGGAGGACCTAGATATTCCTTGAAGGGTGTTCTCTCAGGTAAAAAGTAGTCGTTTTTTATTTGCATTTCCCCCCCTCACTTTCATAGGGGTCCAGTGTTCCTAACCCCAGTGAAAGTGAAGGGACCATTTTATTAAGAGACCCAAGAGATCCTTCCAGCAGTGAAACCACATGGCAGCCCAGGCTGGCGTTGGAGAGGATGGGGATCATGGGGAGAGGATGGGATTCCGACATTCCACCGAAACACGATCAGCTCAAGGAATGGAGCTTTTAAAAGAACAGCTGTCCTATACAGTTTTGCACTCTTATCAAGTGCCAGCTATTTTCTGACTTTGCAGCTGCCTGACATGAGGGAAGGAGAGAAGAATGTGTATTTTTTTTAAAAAAAAAAGATGAACAGGAGGGTTGTTTAAATGATTGTTTAAAAAATATCCGGTCTTAGTTTAGATATCCTAGGAACCTGGGGCTAAAATATTTGGCCAGGCATTTTGTGACTCAGAGGGTATCTCAGCATATGGTACAGTGTTCAATTCTACTTTGATTGCTGTTGGACCATCCTATAGAATCCTAGGATTTATAGTTTAGTGAGTCCTTCCTATAGCATTCTGGTCCACCCTCTGAACTATTGTTCCCAGCTTGATTTAATCCTGATCTACTCTTCTCTTGAGATCTTGGGGAAAACCTAGTATCCTCTAAAACAGACCAACAAATAGCTGCTGAAGTGATTTCAAACTACTGCTAACAATGTAGATTCACTATCAGATTTTATCTTGCATTTCGTTGTACAGCAAACACAAAAGGAATGACTGTGGTGCAGGGGAATTTTCTTCCTCTTCCCCACCTCTCATTCCAGCATGCCATTTTTTTAATACTAGGGCTGCATCTGCACTCCAGAATTAATGCAGTTTGACATCACTTTAACTGTCATGGCTCAGTGCTATGGAATATTGGGCTGTGCCATTTGTTGTGGCACCAGAGCTCTCTTGACAGAGAAGGCTAAATATCTCCAAAACTACAAATTCCAGGTTTCCCTGGCATTGAGCCATGGCAGTTAAAGCAGTGCCAAACAGCATTAGTTATGCAGCGTGGATACAGTCACAGCAAGTTTTTCCAAATACCTCTCCTTGGACATATCTCTGGCACCCACCCACTGTTCACCTTGGTTTTATGTTCAGTTCCTTCTTCTGTGTTATCTTGTCCATTGCTTCTTTACCTGTTGTGCACTTTAGTAGCCAGACATTGCCTTATATAGTAATTCTTTGGTATCCAGGACTCCCCATAGGTACCAAAATCCATGCATGTTCTAATCCTGTTATATGCAATGGCATATAAATAGTGCCCCTTATATAAAATGACAATGCCTTGCTTTTGGAATATATATATATATATATATATATATATATATATTTGTTCGTTGTTGTTGTTGTTGTTGTTGTTGTTGTGGTGTGCCTTCAAGTCATTTCTGACTTACGATGACCCTAAGGCAAAGCTATCATGTCTTTCTTCAGATGGGGTTTGCCGTTGTCATCCTCTGAGGTTGAGAGAGAGTGATTGCCCAAGGTCACCCAGTCGATTTCATGCCCCAGTTGGGATTTGAACCCTGGTCTCCAGAGTCATAGTCACACACACACACACACACACACACACACACACACACACACAGAGAGAGAGAGAGAGAGAGAGAGAGAGAGTAGGAGTCAGATTTCAGTAGATATATGCCCCATTCCTTTCTGGAGATTTCTGGAATTTTCTCCTGATGATCTCTCATCCAAGTATTAATCAAGCCAGACCCTGCTTAGCTTCCAAGACCAGAGAAGATTGGGTGCGTTTATGGTGGTGTGAAGGTCTTCCTCCATACAGAAACCATATATTAGGGTTGGGTCATTTAAAAATGACTCTCTTCCCTATAATTTGGATCTCCATTGTTATCTGTGGCACATAATGGTTTCAACATACAGTTTGTGTAAAGCAGAGTGTTATGGTCTGTGTCTATGTCAGCATGTTCTCTTTATCAGCACTGATGTGTGCTCCTCCAGCATGTTGCCGATGAAAACTGGGACATGTGGTCAAATTGGCAAACACTGTTAATGAGGAAGAACACAAATGCTGGAATTGGTTGTAGCAGTTTGCTTTTGCCAGAGCCTACTGGGAAGGGCAAGATTCCACCCCCTTCTCTCCTTCCTACTGAGTTAGTTGAGTACAGACTACTTTTGCACTTCAGTTTGCAGCAATTGAAGTAAGCTGAACATGAAGGGGGAGGAGGAGAGCTAAACCGGGGCATTTTAAAGGCTGCTGAAAAAGTGGGAGGACATATGATTAATCAAGCCTTTCTCTGCCAAATATGGTATGATATTGCTGCAGGTGGTACACTTAAGAAAATAATCACATTTGTATGAAACATTCATTGTTGATATGCCCTGGAACTGGGCTGCAAAGGAACACTGTGCAACTTTGTGTGTATGCGCCAGGACAATAATGTACAAGAGCAGACAGTCTTTGGGAATATTCCTGTTCCAAGGCATTTATATGTTGTTACACTGTCCCCAGTTTCCTCTCCATTCCCTTTCCCTCGTGTATCATGTTTTATTAGACTGCAAACATATGTCTCAGTGTTTTGACTGCCCTCTTGTAGAGGCGCCGCCTGAATGTGAAATTAACCCAGCTTGTCTTATCCCAACTTGATGTTCGTTTCAGATGTGTTGAATCACAACTCTGGTTGTTCCCAGCAGCCATGGAATAAGTTCAAGGACTTTCCAACCTCAGTGTCATGCTACTGTATAAAGTTCCACTTAATATATATATATATTAATGTTGTTTGCTATAGGTCTTCAACTTGACTCTGACTTATGCTGACCTCATCTTAGCCTTTTCATGCCAGGCTTAACTAAAGACGGTTTGCCATTGCCTTCCTCTGAGTCTGAGACAGTGTGAATTGCCCAAGGTCACCCAGTGGGTTTCCGTGGCTGAGCCAGGATTTGAACCCTGGTCTCCCAGAATTATAATTAAATACTCAGACCACCCCACCCCACTAGCTGTCATTTATTAATGGCTCAATATTTTTATTGATTATAATATGGAGTTGGTCATAGGCCAGGAGTGGACAAGATCCCAGATGCCAGCTATGTCTTCAGGAATCTGCTATAGGCTACACAGCTCCATAAGTAGGTCTTTTTTTTGCTTTTTTACCCCCAAAGCTAGAAGTGACTGGAGGTTAATTTCCAGTTTTGAAAGAAAATTGGAAACACTGCTGTCAGATATAAGGATGATCTGACCCTCCACATTGGTTAGAATGCAGCTCCCAACTTTATTCACCCTTGGCTGTCCTAACTAGGGCTGATAGGAACTGCAATCCAATAACACTTTGGAAGCCTGCATGATTTCAACTTTACACTAAGCCAAGAGCCACCATGGTGTAGTGGTTTGAATGCTGGACCAAGACTCAGAGAGACCAGGATTCAAATCCCAACTTAGCCATGGAAATCCATTGAGTGACTTTGAGCAAGTCACTCTTTGAGCTATAGAGGATGGCAATGGCAGACCTCCTCTGAAGAAATCTTGCCAAGGAAGCCCTGTTTTTAGAACCAGTGTTGTATAGTTGTGCTTGCACTACATGAGGCTAGGGTTCGAATCCCCTGCTCAGCCATGGAAGCTCTCTAGATGACCCTGGACAAGTCACATTCTCTCAGCCTTAGAAGAAGGCAACAGCAAACCTCCTATGAATAAACTGTGCCCCCCCCCCCAAAAAAAACCAAACAAACTTCATGACAGAGTCAATGTACATTGGAGTCCATTTGAAGTCATCTAATAACAAGAGCAATGAAAGCAAGATCCTGTACCCTGATTTAGAGAAGAGTTGCCACTCCTGTAGCCTTCTAAGAGTGACATTTCTCTGTTTTGGGGGTAAAAGTTTTTTCATGGTGAGACAGTGCCAAAGGGACCTGGGGAAGCCACAAAACTGGCTTTGCTATCCCCTCCTTAGACATTGAGATCATTCACAGATATAGGATGGGGGGAGGGACACTTGGCTTGACAGCAGTATATGTGAAAGGGATCTAGGAGTTTTAGTGGACCATAAGCTGAATGTGACCAACTATGTGATGCAGCAGCTAACAAAGCCAATGCAATTCTAGGCTGCATCAATAGAAGAGTCTAGATCAAGGGAAGTAATAGTGCCACTCTATTCTGCTTTGGTCAGGCCTCACCTGGCATACTGTATCCAGTTCTGGGCCCCACAATTCAAAAAGGACATTGAGAAGCTGGAGCGTATCCAAAGGAGGGCGACCAAAATGGTGGAAGGTCTGGAAACCACCAAGCCCTCTGAGGAGCTGCTTATGAAGCTGGGTATGTTTAGCCTGAAGAAGAGAACTTCTATTATCTATTATAACTTTAAGGGGTGACATGATGGCCATGTTTAAATATTTGAAGGGATGTCATTATTGGGGAGGAACAAGCTTCTTTTCTGATACTCCAGAGGTCATGGAGCAGAGGATTCGAATGACAGGGAAAAAACTTCTACTTAAACATTAAGAAGAGCTTCCTGACAGTAAGAGCTGTTTGACAGTGGAATACAGTCCCTCGGAGAGTGATGGAGTCTCCTTCTTTGCAGGTTTTTAAACAGAGGTTGGATGGCCATCTGGCATGGGTACTTTGACTGTGTCTACCTGCATGGCAAGGGGTTGGATTGATGGTCTCTTGCAATTCTAGTATTGTATGAATCTATGCCTAGTGATTTGCATTCATTTTAATTGTTGCTTGTTAATGACTAACTGTGGGCTTTCTTCTTCATTCTTTTCTTAATTCAGGTGGAGCAATGCTGGGATCCCTGGTGTCTGGGTCTTCCATATTGGCAGCTCTTCCCACCTGGAGAATGTGATCCCAGCTTCAATTGGAAATGTGCCTCTTCCTCCTCCAAGAAATCCAGAGAGTAGCACTGTGGATGGTAACATCCTGGAGCCTGAATATCCCAGTTTGAGCCTCGATTATGCTGACTCCTTCTATGAAGAGGCAGAAGATGATGAGTATTTGCCTGTGACAACCACTGAGTTGGTGTCATCTGACTTGGAGACAAGGACACCTGACTCTTCCTTGAATCCTGATGCCCAACTCGATTACAATGAGCCAAGGCATTCCGGAGGTGCTAAACTGGATTTGGAACAAGAGTCCACATTGTATAATCTGGCCACCAGCTCGCTTCCTCCGTACCCGGATCTGGATTCTGTCCTGCTCTCCCTTGGGAAGGAGTTACCAACTGCAGCATCTTCTGTATCAGAAGAAGACTCCCAAAGTCCATCCTTACCACTGGTTTATGAGAGTCCAATTGAGGCAGTTACAGCTGTCCTGCTAGGGCAGGAAGACAGGGGTCCCCCTTCGGAGACAGAGAACTATCCTGTCTACCCTGAAGGAGAGGTTATCCTGGAAAGCTTCCCAGGCAATGCTCCACCCTTCAGTCCCAGGAGACGGGTCGTTGGGATAGATGAAGACATTAGTTTCAACCCAGACGGTAAGCTTCTAAGGGTGAGCCAGCATGATGCAGTGGTTTGAGCACTGAACTGTGACTATGGACACTAGAGTTCAATTCCCCAATCTGCCATGGAAACCTACTGGGTGACGTTAGACAAGTCACACACTTTCGGTCAACCTCAAAGGGAGGCAAGGGCAACCCTCTCCAAACAAGTGAACCCTGCAATAAACCCTAAATACCCTAAAGGCACCGGATCCCTTATGATCTTGGAAGCTAAGCAGGGTTATCCATGGTTAGTACTTGGATGGGGACTGCCAACAAATAATAGGTGCTTGTAGGCTATATTTCAGAGGAAGGAACTGGCAAAACCACCTCAGAATATTCCTTGCCTGAGAAAACCCTATGAAATCCATGGGGTCACCATACGTTGACAGTGATTTGAAGGCGCGCATGCACACACACACACACACACACACACTCAGCTTCAGAGGAAGGCAATGGCAAATCTATTTTCAAAAATCTTGCCAATAAAACCCCTTGATAGGTTCACTTTAGGGTAACCATAGGTTGGATATGATTTGCACACAACAACAATGCTTTGCCAGTTTAACTGCCATGGTTCAATGCAATCGAATTCTAGGTAGTTCTGTGAGATATTTAGCCTTCCCTGACAGAGAGCTCTGGTGCCCAACAAACTCTGAAGTCTGGCATTCCATAGCACTGATCCATAAGCCCTTATCAGATGAGTCTTGAACTGGGGGACTTCAGCACGTTTCGAATTAACTTATTTCGGCACAATACGATCATCCATCATTCGAATGCCCAATCCGAACGCCGTGAATGCGCGAGATGCCGAACTGAAGCGTACTGATCCCTTTTGGAGCGGTTGGCCAGTGCGCGATAAGGGATTGGCAATTCTGGATTGGGCTCTGTTCGATCTCAGTGCGATGGCTCTGTGTGACTCTCAGTCCCGAATCCATCGCAGACCCCAGATCAATTTAAACCTTCCGGTGGGTCTTTCCTTGCCCGGTTCCAGGAAGGGGGGGCCGTTCCAGCGGCCTCCTCCTCCGCCTCGCAGCTTGGGAGGAGCCGCATAAGCTGCATCCAAGAAGGCAAGAGGCGCGGGGCCGCTATAAATCCGCGGCAATCGCCGCCGTTCCAGCGGCCCCCTCTTCCGCCTCTCGGCTTGGGAGCCAGCAAATAAAAGCTGCATCCCAGAAGCGAGGCGCCGGTGGCCGCTGAACGGCGCGATCGCCGCGATGCTAGCGCCCCGCGCCCTATTGCCTCTTGGATGCAGTCTTATGCTGCTCACAAGCCGAAGGCGGAAGAGGGGCCGCTGGAACCGCCACCCACCGCTTCCCTGGATGACTGATGCTGGCTCCCAAGCCGCGAGGAGTAGGAGGAAAAAGCATCCCCATTACATGCCATCCAGCCCTCTTTGACGCCGCTGGAACTGGTGCTCCCCCCCCCCCCCCCCAGAAGCCAATTCACATCACTCACGACACACATACGTACAACCGGGCATTGCTAATTTGTTGCAAGGGAAGGGCATGGTAACGTTAAAACAAAGCAGGAATGTAGAGAGGAAACAGTAACGGGCACGTTGTATCGCGATTGTTCATGTGCATGAGCTGGCTCTCCAGCTGTTTACCGGGCTGTCATGACGGGACCTCCCCGTTCACCCCGGAAGCGTTTTAGGTCGCAACCCATGCAGGGCACCACTGAGCATGTGCGAGGGGGCCGATACGAATCGGCCGATCCTCATGTTGAGCACCGGTGTGACTTTACATTCTGCACTGAATACACTTCGCGCAAATGCGTATTGGCCAATTTGAATCCTGCCAATTCGTAGGGGCTCCCAGGTATGATGGTATTGAGCGAAATAACGTTAATTCGAACCGCCCAGTGCTGAAGTCC
>NC_056522.1:377335845-377338597 GCF_019175285.1 Sceloporus undulatus
GGGCACGTTGTATCGCGATTGTTAATGTGCATGAGCTGGCTCTCCAGATGTTTACCGGGCTGTCATGACGGGACCTCCCCTTTCACCCCGGAAGCGTTTTAGGTCGCAACCCATGCAGGGCACCAATGAGCATGTGCGAGGGGGCCGATATGAATCGGCCGATCCTCATGTTGAGCGCCGGTGTGACTTTACATTCTGCACTGAATACACTTCGCGCGAATGCGTATTGGCCAATTTGAATCCTGCCAATTCGTAGGGGCTCCCAGGTATGATGGTATTGAGCGAAATAACGTTAATTCGAACCGCCCAGTGCTGAAGTCCCCCAGTTCAAGACTCATCTGATAAGGGCCATAGTGTCAAACTGCTTTATTTCTGCAGTGTGACAGCAGCTTAGGACTTCTCAATGTACTACAACTGATTTGCTGGCATCCTGTTATATTTATCTATTATTTACTTATTGATTCAATTTATACCTAGTTTTTCACCTGGTGTGGTACGCAATCTGGCTTAATGTGGTGACTGAGTGACTTAGGTGTTTGTAAGTGGAGCTTACTATGATTGTTAGTGACTTACCTGCTTGGAAATGCAGCTTTGCACATGCTTAAATTCCTTTGTGGGCAGGGTTGTTGTTATTGTTGTTGGTATGTGCCTTCAAGGCAACCCTAAGGCGCATGGTGTAGTGGAGGGGGGGCTACTATTTATACAAAAATATTTTACATCTGGCAGCTGCCAAGCTTCTGGAAGGGGGGCTGCTACTCCTTAACAAAGGGAGAGAGGAGGCAGGTCAGACTATAAAGATCTAGCTGCTCTCAGCTCCAAGGAGAAGGAAAAGGTGAGTACATTCCATCTGAGATCACACTTTCATTCCCTGTGTACCAACTGAGCTGAGACCAGCGGCTTCTCTATGATCTGAATCACCTCCTCCTTCCCTCCCTTCCCCAGACTGCCCACCTACTGCTGACAAATATGGGAAGACACAGAACTACATGCGTATATAGGATCTCAGCCATTCTCTGAGACTCTTTTCTCTGAACCACAGTTGCCTTGAAGCCCTCAGGCAATTTTGCTAAATGAATTGCATGTGTCTCATCCGGCAAAACCCCACTGAGACCATCTTTTACTTATTAGTGTATTCCCACACCCACTAAAACTATTCTGTTTCCTAGACTAAAAATGGAGGGAGAGTTTATTCTTGGCACTCACATTGAGAATGCACAACAGTTAGAATGATTGGTGCAAATGGCTGTTTTGAGCACACTTCCAGATTTAGGGGCAAAGACAGCACAGTGACTTGTACAGAAAGACAATGGGACAGACTCCCTTGAAGGCTGGTAATTCTGTTTTGAGAGCCAGCCTGGTGTAGTGGTTTAGTGTTGGACTGTGACTCTGGAGGCCAGGGTTTGATTCTCCATCTGGCCATGGAAACCCACCCTAGAAAATCCTGTGAGAGGTTCACCTTAAGGTCGCCATAATGAAGGCACACATCAACAACAAATTCTGTTTTATCTCTTTGTGTTGCTGTAGCTGTAGTAGTTGTTGTTGTTAACCACCCTTGAATTGATGTTGACTCATGGAAACCCTGTGGATGTGACATCTCCAAGACTCTCTAGCCTCCACTATTCTAGGTTCTTGCAGATCCATACCCATGAATTAATTGAGTCCATCCACCTAGGATCTGGCCTTCCTCTCTTTCTCATTCCCTCCACCTTTCCCAACATTATTGTCTTTTCTAATGATTCATGCCTTCTCATGATGTGGCCAAAGTATGATAGCCTCAGTTTAGTCATCTTTGCCTCCAGGGAAATTTCAGTCTTGATCTGTTCTAGGACCCATTTATTTGTTCTTTTTGCTGTCCACGGTATCCTCAGCACTCTTCTCCAGCACCACCCTTCAAATGAATTTATTCTTTTTTTGTTCATTTCCTTACTGCCCAGCTCTGACATCCATACATGGTAATGGGGGATACAGTTGCTTGTATGTGCTTAGTTGTATATCTTTGCCCTTTAGGAACTTTTCTGTTTCTTTAATTGGTGCTTTCCCCATTCTTAGTTTTCTTCTGATTTCTTGTCTGCAGTGCCTCTTCTGATTAGTGTTTGATCCAAGGAACACTCTTTTACTGTTTTTATGTCATCATTATCTAGGTTGTATTTGTGACGATCCTCCTTGGGCTTTATTTTTGTTTATGTTCAACAGTAAGCCTGCCTTTGTTGACGTTCCTTCCTCCTATTTTCACTCCTCCTTCTTTGTGTCCTTAGATGGGATGGGAGCTCCCAGTCCCAAAGTTGGCCTGTTGTTCTTCTCTGGTATCCTGAGGCTTTAATAACTTTTACTGTACTTGGAAGCATCCTGAAGCTTTGGGACATCACCCACACTGGTCATCTCTTTGGGCAAGTGTCTCACCTGGTCTCTTGCCTGTGACTGCTGACCTCAGTAAATGCAACTTGACCCTATCACCTCAGTAATCCTTTGTTTACCTGGAGATAAGACTACACTGGTACCTCGGGTTACGAAATTAATTCGTTCCGCTATTTCTTTCGTAAGCCGAAAATTTCGTAACCCGAAACGCTTTTCCCATTGAAAATAACTAATGCGTTCCAAGACCTCAGACTGAACCTGCAAGTCAAAACAAAGGCACAATAGAGGCCTATTAAGCTAAGTACCCTACAATACAATGTAATACAAAGTAACCTCAGGCACTAATTAATTTAACAATGACTGGCAGGTCCATTCTAAACTTTCTAAAGGATAAAGA
>NC_056522.1:377338697-377338966 GCF_019175285.1 Sceloporus undulatus
TTTGACTTGCAGGTTCAGTCTGAGGTCTTGGAACGCATTAGTTATTTTCAATGGGAAAAGCGTCTCGGGTTACGAAATTAATTCGTTCCGCTATTTCTTTCGTAAGCCGAAAATTTCGTAACCCGAAACGCTTTTCCCATTGAAAATAACTAATGCGTTCCAAGACCTCAGACTGAACCTGCAAGTCAAAACAAAGGCACAATAGAGGCATATTAAGCTAAGTACCCTACAATACAATGTAATACAAAGTTGCCTCAGGCACTAATTAG
>NC_056522.1:377338991-377364598 GCF_019175285.1 Sceloporus undulatus
GACAAACTCGTGAGACTAGGCTTGATCCTGGATTGTCCCTGTAAAATAAAATCCACTGGCTGCCCTTGGGCAGGTCACACTCTCCCTCAAGGGTGGCCATGGCAAATCCCTTCTTCAGAACTTGCCAAGAAAACTCTAGATAGGATTGTGCCATAAAGCAACACAAACTTTAGGGACACAGCACAGAATTGCAGATTTGACAGTCCAAGAGTGTTAGTAACGTTTGTGGAGGTGTGATGGAAGAATGTTGATCATCACCACTTTTATGCTGTAACACTGATGTGGCTGACACTTTTGACACTCCGAAGTTGCTCAGACACATGAGAAACCAGGTTGGAGAATTCAACAGGCAGAGATTGTCCCTGACTTGCAGACGGTGCAGATCCACAACTTGAAGTGCCATCTCCTCCTTCATTATCAGAGGTGAGTTACAAAACCTTCCTTTCTGAGGTGATGGCTGCTTGCAAATGGACACATATCATGTGTGCTTGATTCTTCTTTGTGGCAGAGAAGCCTTTGATTGTGGCTGAGATCTTAATGAATCCTTGTGTAGTTGTAAGTTCCACATATGATTTAGTTGGGGCCCCTTTGAGCTATGGATTCTTTATCCGCATAGTCAAGCTTCCAACAGTTGGAAAAATATATTTTTTTAAGATATAAATTCTAAAAACAACCATGACCTCCAGAAGGATGCAAGGTCTGAGTCAGCCTTGAACCCCTGAAACGTAGTATGAACTCATAACCTTGGTGGCTGTGAATGGCTTGCAGTATCAGGATTTAACACTGCACCACCATTAAACGACATCACTCATTGAAAACAAAATGTAATTTGAAGATAAAGTGCTTAAATTTATAGACAGGTCACTCTCGTCCCGTACTGGCAGGACCGTTCTGACACCCCCCCCACACAGAAGGGGAAAAGTCCGTTAGTTCGTGCCTATTGAGAATAATTGGGGCACATGCACATACACAAGCAAGCAAATGTGCAGCATTCAGAAAATTGACACAGCTTCAGTGTAATGCTGAAAGCCATGGAAGGGAAGCCCGCGTATGGCGTGGGGCTCACTGTATATTAAGTGTTAAACAATACTACAACAGTAAAAGAAGAAAAGAAGGGAACATATGGTTTGCATCTCGATTAGATTTTTTTTTAAAAAAAAGCGCCATCCAGGATAGATAAAATCTTGCAGCTGGTACGGGGATTGCATTTGTTGCACTAAGCCAAAACCATGTGATTTCAGGTGCATTCAGGAGCATGAGTGAACAATTGACATTTTATGCAAACAGAAAGAGCATTGTGTCAATTCCTTCTATTAGGTTTGGCGGGTTCTTGTTGCTTTAAAAGTCCCATGCTCGATAGTCTTCTTTCTTTCCGGTTCTAAGGGAAGTGTGTGTTGTGTGTGTGTGATGTGGTCGGTGGTGGGTCTGTTGTTGCGTGGGGACGAAGCTGTTTGTTTAAATGGAGACAACAAGACATTGAAAGCAATAGATGGCAAGTCTTGGATGGAAAATGCAACCTGCTTATTCAAGAGAGAACACAGTTAGTTCAGACAACTCTCGCCTAATTGGTTGAAAATGTAGTATTTATTGTAAGAGGAACAAAACTGTAGATGAACAAGTGAAGGAACTCCATGGTGAAATGCTCCAACAAGCAGGGTACCATGTGTTGTGCATGTGTGTGTGCATTTGGCACCATGGACATAAATGTGCAAAGGGATCTCAAATACTCAACTGTTAGGTGTTAAAAAGGACAATCTTTTTAAAAAAAGGAGGTAACACAAAACGGTACCAAGTAACAGCGATCTTCATGAAATTGAACCGAAATATATAAGGAGCATAACACGTGTTGGAATAAAGAAATAAAGAATAGGAATCATTTTCTATACAGATGGGTTGAATCGGTAAAAAGCCGAAAACAGGAGTTGTATTAATGACAAAATATGGAAAGTACTGAGTACCATTTTCAGAGAATCGGGACTCTGACCTGATAGGAATTTTTGATTAAAAACTCAAAAGCTGAAGAAAGAACTGAAAAATTGCCTGGTATATGGGATTGGCACAGCTAGATGAGACTAGTGCAAAACATTGGAAGAGTCCCCCAGATGCGCCCAAACGATGCTTGGGTGAGGGGGAAAAGATGGAAATTTGCAGAGATAGGAAGAAACTGATGGATCTGATTAGAGGAAAATCATAAATGGCCTTGAGAGAATGGATATTTATTTATAGAATATGGTTGCAACAGGGGGAGTGGGGTACATGGTAAACAGGTTTTCAGTAGTTGAATGTTAAGAGATAAAGGTAAGACTGGTGTTAGTTGAAAGCTAAGATCATATTTTAGGGGATTAGAAAAGTTAGGTAATTTTATCTAATTGCTAGCCGTACATGATAAGAGGAAAACATGGGTGGTTAATAACTGGCAGGCAGAACCAAACAGGAAGATCCCTTTAGTGTGTTGACCAATGAGTATGTGTTTATTAGGTTTGGGGTGATCAATAGTAATTGAATGCCCCCCTTGTCCCCGTTCTTTTCTGTTTTGGTGTGATTCATCTTTGGGTTACTTAACAATAAAGTTTCCATAAAAACAACGTTATAAAACCGCAGAGGGCACATGCTGCTTCCGAGCCGACACTGTCCGTGTGGAGGACCTTCAGTTTGGATGTACTCATGTCCCATACGTAAACACGCCACCCACCGAAGCCTTTGGGTGCACTATAATCCGGCCCCATCTTCACATACTCTATAACCAACGCCTTCCTAAGCTTTGTTCCAGACTGTAATTAGCCAACGAAGGTCATTTTCTTTGCTGAGACAGGCCATGATAGTTTCTGTCTATCTCCAATAATATTCCGGAAATTACAACACTATGTTTCCTCCAGAAATCAATCTAAGACATGTGGGCTGAGATCTGTACCAAAGAGATGGTGTGTAATTGTGTCCCCCCCTGAATTAGGTGATTGACTTTTTACCATTGGCGAGTTGCAACACTGCACAACTGAATGTTGCCAACTGCATGAACAACTGCTCAGCTGTGAAAACCCCACTTGATTGCCTGAGCAGATCCCCATCTCTCATCCTTATAGGAAGGTGATGGCAATATTTGAATCATCTGGCCAAGAATATAACGACAATTTGTAAGATAGAAAGAGAGCAGTGTGCTCTACTGGTTTTGGTGCTGGGACTAGGATTCGGGGAAAGCTGGGTTGAAGGCCTTCTCAGCCGTGGAAACCTACTGGGTGCCTTTGGAAAGTCACACATTTTCAGCCTCAGAAAGAGTTGGCAATGGCAAACCCTCTTCAGACTAGACTTGAAAAGAAAGTCCATGTGTGCATTCTACTACACTGAAGAAATTAAACACAGTCTGAGGAGCATTTTAACTGGCCTTGGCTCCATCCTACAGAATCCTGGGGGTTTTGTAGTTCTGTGAGAACTGCTAACTCTTTTTTGCAGCGAAGACTAACTCCTTGTAAAATACAAATCCCCGGATTCCATAGGAGGGAGATATAGCAACTTACAGTGGTGTCAAACTGCATATTTCTACAGTGTCATATGAAACTCTAGTTTAAAACTCTGATTTATATTCTGACAGGGGTTGCCATAAGTCAGACACTGGAAGGACCTAGTAATGAACAACAATGTGTAATGTACAGCTTATTCAATGCCAATTTTACTTCCCATTTCTATGTTGCAAATTTGCACACCAGTCACAGCTGTGGTCGTTCTAAGAGAACACCGATCTGCAGGATTCGCCAGCAAGCACTCCCTTTCCTGGGATGGTTTGAGCCTGGATGCAAATAGATAATTAAACTTTCCCCACAAGAGCGTGTGATTTGCTCAGCAGCAAACACGGAAAACCTTGGCTAAGAGCCCTATATTGTGGTTTTGTAGTTTCAAATCTCATGCAGTTGGGAACTGAAACCAAGACAGCCAATGTGGAATCCAATACACAAACAAATGCACGTGTAACATGCATTATTACCATACCCACCTTGCCACAAGGTGGCACCATTTGCACCATTCAACCAAGCGCTATGGGCACCACAGTAGCAATAAGTTCACAAGTGTGACTACGTAGTAAGCATGGACATGAAACTTTCCTAGTTACTCATCGTGAACTGTATGTTAACTAAGAAGCTGATACAGAATTCCAGTCATTGCTGCATGAACCATAGTAAAAGGTGAGGATAGAAATATAATCAGCCCTCCTCATTTGTGGTTTTGACCGTTTGAAGATTCAGTTATTTGTGGATTTGATTAGTAGGTTCTCATCTACAAAATCTCTAGATCCTGCAACACGACTCGAACCCAGAAGTTGAACTCATCAGAGTTGCACTGGAAGACCGAGGGATGCCTAGGAATGCCTTAGGCTTTATAGGTCCGCCAGTGCAGTTCTGTGGTAAAGTCTTTTCTGGCAGATGTGGGCCTAGAGTTTGTGCTGGAGACCTAGAGATTCTTAGATGAGATGTTCCTCCTCAGGTTTAAAAAAAAAAAAAACACGGTGTGTGGTGTGTGTTGTTGTTGTGTGTTCATTTCCACTTTCACAAGGTCCTGTGCAACTACCCCAGTGAATGTGGAGGGCCACTGTATTTTCAATAAGACGTATGGAACATACATAAATACGCAGAAAACAAATCCAGTGGTAGCCATGTTGGCTGGGGAACAACTTACAACACAAATCCAATCCACAAAACAAGGGTCCCTTTGTGTGATGCATGTTGTACATTTTATTAGCCCCCAAGAAAGGTAGCATTGATGATCTGGTGATTTTGTGATTTTTAATATATATATAGTCCATACTGTGGCCCACAGGCACGAGGTTGTGCTAAAAGGTGCAATTATAACAACTTTGAAGATGTGGATGGGTTCCGAACCTGAGAAACATCCTAAAAACCCGGTCATTTATGCAGCCTGGGAACAAGAAATCACTCCTTGTTAGGTCCTCCTCCTTACGAGCGAGCAAGTTCTTCTCTTGCCTTGGTGAACTTCCAAAAGAGGCATTCATCACATAGCTTGAAGATGACATTGGAAGGACTCGGTGCCTTACTCAGTTCAGACCTGTCATCTTACCGGGTCACCTGCCAAATACAAAGAATGAGCTGCTTGTGTTGTTAAGCCAAGATATTTCTGTACTATACCAACAAAACAGATAAACCCTGTCTGTTTCTCTATAGCAGAGGCCATTCATGGCTGGATTAGTTAGTACAAAAGACTCTGGCTGCAATCTGCACTGCAGAAATAATGCAATTCGGCACCACTTGAACTGCCATCATCAATGCTTTGGGGATCCCTGGGATTTTGTAGCTTGTGAAATATGTAGCCCTCTCTGTCGAGAGCTCTTGTGCCACAAACAACTCCGGATGGTAAGACTATTTGGGATTTGTGCAAAGGCGGCTCCGAGGGTGGTGGGGTCTCCTTCCTGGAACTTTTTTGTTCACGGTGCTAGCTCGGACTAGTCTGGAAGGACAGAAAACACGCTCTTCTTCCATTGACATCCCTTCGAGATAGTTAAACAGGGCGATCATGTATCCTCTTAACGTTTCTCTTCTCTTCGCCGGCTAAACAATACCAGGCTCCCTAAGCATTCCCTTATAGGGGGTTCCACGAAGACTCTTTTTATATGCAGTGGCTGCAAAATTAATTCAAGTTGCAGAAAGCAAAGTTGCCCATGCAATGTCGTTGTGCACAGATGGTTCATGTGCATTTGGTTGTGCGTTTTCGGTCTTTCACTGTGTCCTACTATATATTTACATTGGTAATATCTGCACTCAGGGGGTCATGCGTCACCACCTTTCTGCGTAATATTGTGAAATCAAGTTGGCATGTCTATGAGTGTGCTTCTCTTTCCAGAATTCTAGTGAATGAAGATAACAGTGCAGGCCAACAAAGAGTTACACAGCATTCAAGATAGTGTAACTAACTGCACACAAAACAGTTCTTGTAGACCTCTGATAGGAGATTAATATGGTTGTTATGCCAGGCCAAATAACCACAACTGCATATGCAAGGTAAATTTTGTTGTTGTTACCGTCAGTTTCCTGCAACCTTGTGGAGGAGACACTCCAAGACTATTAACCGCGCATTGTACTCGTAGGTCCTGCAAATCATGCTCATGAACCCCGATTGAGTCCAACCATCTGGCATGGGGTCTTTCTGCTCTTTTTGCTTTGGCCGTTTACATTTCTCAGCATCATGGTTGTTTTTCTATTTCTCATGAATGTGGCTAAGTGGTGACAGCCTGAATTTAGTCATCCTGACTCCAAGGTAAAATAAATTTGATCTCTTCTATGGCCCATCTTGGTTATTCTAAACACTCTTATTCAGCAACACATCTCGAATGAATTAATTTTTCTTCGCTATCCACTTTCTTCACTGTTCTCTATCAACACATCCTACAATGGTTGATAGGATACAATGGCTTGGATAGCCTCAGTTTAGTGGTTCATGTTTAGAATCATGGCCTTATAGGATCTTGTCTTTGTTTTTTCATGGCTGCCTATCCCTTTCCTAGTCTGTTTCGGATTTCTTTGACTGCACCTCATTCTGATCAGGCTTGATAATAATAATAATAGGTGTTTTATTTAATAAATCCGCTCATTCCAAAATCATAGCGGTGAACAGCGTGATCCAAGTATGGGACATTTTTGACCTATTTACACTTTCCTCCCCTTGTCATAAGGGACAAATTAATGTGGCTATTTTGTTAACCGTTCTCCTCCATTAGCACTTTTTCGTTTGACTTGTCTGTTCTTTCATCACTGGGTTAGGTGTCGTTGTTTTGTGCTAATCTGGCTTTACGTCACGACCACGCTTCCGGACGACTCATCCCATGCTTTCTAAACAAACGCTTGAATGACCAAAAAGCCATCTGAGATAAACAGTCCGGTTGCAGAAAGGCACAAGCGAAAGTCTCCTGGGTGATTTTCTGGGTTTGGTTTCTTTTCTGCGTTGTCGATTATCTCCTTCAAGATTTCGTTCGGCGTGAGCGTTCGAAAAAGGCTGCAAGCATCGTGGATAGTGCGTCTTCCATGCCGACCCGATGCGAGGCCAGGGGCGTACCAGTGTGGTGAGACAATTTTTGCCGAGCCTAGATGTTGTTTCAGGGAGTCCTTGTATCTCTTCTTTGGGGCGCCCCTCTTAAGCTGACCTGTGGTGAGTTCACCGTAGAATACTATTTTGGGGGAGGCGATGGTCCTTCATCCTAGAAACGTGTCCTGCCCAGTGCAGCTGTGCGTCCCTCAATAAGCATGCCTCAATGCTGGTGAGCCCTGCTTGCTCAAGGACAGCAACAGTTGTCACAATATCGTCCAGTGTATATTAGAATGTGCGTAAAACCGCTGATGAAAGCAATTCAAGGAGTCGTAGTGTTGGCGTAGGTGAACCATGTTTTTCAGACCCATAAAGGAGAAGAGCCGTACAATGGCTCTAGACAACACTGGTTTTTTGGTCTTCCCTCAGGTATTTTGTTACTCCAGACTATTTTAGGACCTTCCGAGGCACTAGATGCTTTGCTAGTCTGGGATCGTCTCTTTATCAATCTTGGCGATAGATAAGGAGTGATATCAGTCACATTCTTAGTAATTATGGATGTTCATTATACATGAGCCGCCTATTTTCATTCCTGTCCGGCGGTGCAGTCCTAAACCTTTTTGTTGTATAAGATTTTCTGCCATACAAGTGACAGTAGAGTGCATAGAATACAGCCTGCTGACCCCTTTGCAATTTGAACTTACCATTGCACACATACACTAAAACCTCCTGGCTCGGTGTGCAGTGTTGACATATAATGCAAGGAATGCACAGCACAATCAATGCATCACATTCACATGTACAGAGTAGTCTATGGAACCTCAACTGGAGAATTACAAACCAAAGCCTTTGCGCTTACGTTGAGTAACACTTTATCTAATATGATGTCCTCTACAAGGCCTCTTGTCTAAATCCAGTTCATTCTACCTTCATTGGTTTTTTTAGAAAGTTTCCATAAATTAACGACTTTAACTCAGCAGTTTATCTTTTGTCTTTAATCTTTTTCAAATTCACTTCAGAGACAACATAACATCTGACAAAACACGTGTTGCTCCAGACATGCCATATCATGAATTCCGGAAGTTGTTTGATCTTTTCACACTGTGACGCGTATGCACCAATAGGCAGAAATCTCAGTGGGAACATTGATTTTCAACCCCACACAAGTGTACTCTTTCTCTCCCCCAACCACTGTAGCACTGTGCCAAGTATGTGCGAATTTTCCCCAGTCTCCCCGCTCATCCGTAAACCTGCACCTTGTGTGCCTCTGCAGGATGTGCAAGTCCCATAAGGCAGAGGCAATGAGAAAAAGAGCAGTGTTTCTCTGCTCACGCCTGAGCAAATTACCATCTCACTTCATCACAGGCAACTTGGGAAACCTGCTCCCTCCTGGGTCCGACATTGATGCAATTCCTCCTGATGGTCTGAACTGCAACCTTCCCACCTCTTGGTAATTCTAGCCAGGTGCACCACATCAAAAGTTTGCCACAAACCTGCATCTCTTCACACGCACACAAGAAGATGATTCTCTGGCAATGAAATGAACTCCACAGGCAAGGCTGATGCCAGTGGTACACGACCCAGTGCTTTGAATCAATACAGTCTTGGCACTAATTGATAATGTTACAACTTTCAAGACACAAATTACACGGTGCATTTTTCAAATTAAATGTCTATTGACTTTTGCGGACACCCCTCTCCTCTACCTTTGCAGTTACTCCCCTTAGGGCTCCTGTCCCTCATGTTGCCCCTATTACCTCCTTGCTCTGACTAGAATCCCCCAGCACCACACCACCTCTGAGAATGTCCCTCCAAGAAGAACGGAGCCAAGGGAAAACAGGACTCCCCAAGCCCCATCCCAGAGAGGCGACTCAGAGGATCCTGTTTGATGGTATCGAAAGCGCTGAGAGTCCAGCAGAACCAAGAGGGACCACTCCCCTGTCCAGTTCCCTGCGGAAGTCATCCACCAAGGTGAACAAACGTTTCATGCTCTTTGATGAGAAGCTAATATATGACCCCCTAATGCCCCATGAAAGAGGGCACAAAAGAAAAACAATTTTACGAGAAAATCCTCAATAAATTGATTCTTTCTAGTGCAGTTTTAGGTCCTGAGACAGAGGGAAAACATGTTTGTCTCAGAGTCCAGTGCATGTTTGTGTGTCAATGCAGGCTAGAAAAGAGACAGAGATGCATTTTCAGAATCTTTCTTCATGACCAAGATCAGCTGAATTCTAGCGAGCACCTTGTTGATACAATATGATGATCCATAATTCATAGAATCATAGATTGCAGAGATGGAAGAGACCACAGGTTCATCCAGCCCAACCCCCTGCCATGCAGGACCTCTCATCAAAGCACCCCGACAAATGACCATCCAGCCTCGTTTTAAAGACCCCAAGGAGGAGGCTCCATCATCCTTCAAATGCAGATTTGCAGATGACACAAACCATAGGAGAATAGCTAATACCCGAGGACAGGATCAAATTCAGATTACCTGAATAGACGAAAGCTGGGCCAAAGCTAACAAAATGAAATCAACAGGGAGAAATTAAGGTACTGCACTTAGGCCGGAAAAATAAAATGCACAGATATAGGATGGGGGACACTTGCTGAATGAAACTACATGTGAAAGGGATCTGGGCCAAGTAGACCACAAGTTGAAAATGAGTCAATAGTGCGATGCGGCAGCTAAAAAACACCATTGCAATTTTAGCTGCACAATAAAAGTAGTGTCCTAGATCAAGAGAAGTTTCAGCCAGCTCATCGGGAAATTTACACCAGTTCTGGGCGCCACAATTCAAAAAGACATGAGAAACTGGAGCGGGTGCAAAGGAGGGCGACTAAATGGTGAGGGTCTGGAACACCATGTCCCTAGAGGAACGACTCAGGGAGCTGGGGATGTTGAATCTGGCGAAAAGAAGGTTCAGAGGTGATATGATAGCCCTGTTTAATATTTGAAGGGATGTCATTCTATGAGGAGGAGCAAGTTTGTTTTTGCTGCTTCAAAGAACAGAGAACATGGATGCAAGCTATAAAAAAGAGATTCCACCCCAACATTAGGAGGAACTTCCTGACAGTAGGGCTGTTCGACGGGAACAAACTCCTTGGAGGGTAGTGGAGTCCCTCCTGGAGTCTTTGCAGCAGGCTGGAGTCATCTGTCGGATGCTTGATTTAGATTTCCTGCATGGCAGATGGGTTGTGGTCTCTTTCAACTCTACGATTCGTGATCCTTGAGGGAGTGTGTTCCCACTGTCAAACAGCCCTCACTGCTCAGGAAGTTCCTCCTAAAGTGAGCTGAACTCTTTTCCTGAGCTTGCATCCATTGCTCCAGGTTCTGTTCTCTTAGCAGCCAAAAACAAGTTTGCTCCGTCCCAGTAGAATCCCTTCAAAATTTTTAACGGGCTTCATATCCCTAATCTATATTCTTCCCAGCCTAAACTCCTCTTTTGAGTAGTCCTTCAGACATTTAGACAGATAATGAGGTACATACCAATGCTCCAAATAATTCAAGGTTAATGAATGTTCCCTGTAAGAAAAAGATACTTTAAAGCAATGCTTTGTAGCAGAATTTGACAAAAGATATACTAGATCTTTACAAAACACAAGAAAAACAGTCTGAAGACTGCCTGACCAGAAAAGCATTTTCAACCCGCTCACATTTCAACCCTTCTCTTTAATGTGGATTTATTATGCTTCAAAAGTGTGAATTCTGAGAAAAACAACTCCCAAAGCCATGTATTCCTATTGTTCTCTCCTGTAGAATGCTATGTGGTTGTAAGGCTGGCACCTGAAATAAAAGACTTGCCACACTCCAGGCATTTGAATGGTTTCTCTCCTGTGGAGCTCTGATGGACCCACAAGGATTGACTTCCTGCAAGTCTTCCCACCTCCAGGCATTGAAGGTTTCTCTCCTGTGTGGACCCTCGGGATGTCAACAAGGGTGATTCTGAGCAAGCCTTTCCCACATTCCTGGCATTTGAATGGTTTCTCTCCGTATGGACTCTCTGATGGACACAAGGACTGATTTCTGAGCAAAGCCTTCTCAGACATTGCTGGCATTTGAATGGTTTCTCCCCTGTATGGACTCTAGATGGACACAAGGTCTGACTTCTGAGCAAAGCCTTTCTGACACTGATGCATTTGAATGGTTTTGTTGTTGTGTGGCCTCTCTGAGGACAACAAGGTGGGACTTCTAGCAAAGCCTTTCCCACACTGCTGGCATTTGAATGGTTCTCTCCTGGTGGACTCTCTGGACAACAGACTGATTGCACAAGCCTCCCACCACTGCGGCACTGAATGGTTTTCTCTTGTATGGACTCTCTGGGACAACAAAGTGGACTTCTGAGCAAAGCCTTTCCCACACTGCTGGCATTTGCAAGTTTTCTCTCCTCTGTGGACCTCTGATGGACCACAAGAGCTGTCTCTGAGTGAATCTTTCCCCACATTGCTGACATTTCTCTCGTTTCCCCCCAGTGTCATTCTCTTTTCAGTCTCATTTCTCTCAAAGAAGGAGAAAGACAGACAAAAAGTAAGATGAGGGACTCAGGAACAAACAATGCGCTAAGCTTTCTCACTACGAAAAAACATCAAAGGTTTTTTTTTTGTCCCTTTTCCAGCCTTCATAAATATTCACACAATTGCTAAGCAACACTAAAAGTATGAAAAGAAGGACTTGAGATGGTTTGCACCAGTTTACTACTACAACAGTTTTTTAAAATTTTTAAGTTTGTGGCTGCCTCAATATTTGAGGCACCTGTACATTTACAGCGCTTTTAAATAAAGGTTAATAATAATAATAAAATAACCTGTTCTGCTCTCTTAGGACATTCCCAGAATTCCTTCCTTTCCAACGAGAGCTAACTATCTTTCTTGCTCCTGCCCTGCCCTCTCGCTTCCACGCCTGATCCCCTTCCATTTATGTCCAACTGCCTGATGCCCATCTGCACTCCTTCAACCTTTCACCCTCAGCATCTCTCCCGCCGTTCTGTTTTTCACATTCTCTCTCATCTCACACAAAAAAGACAGAGAGACGGAGAGTATGGTGCAGGAAAGAGAAACTTTCAGACCCATGGGTAGGATAAAAATATCATAAATAATCTATAAGAAAACTGAAGAAGGGGTATTTTATCCTCAACCGAGCTGAGTACTGCTCTAAACTGCCAATCCCAGATTCCAGAGGATGTTGTTAGAGAATTAAATGGAATCATAGGCTCTGACAGTGCCATATGAAAGAAAGGCCCTTCATCTCATAGAAGGGCTCAGGATTCAAGTTCCTTACCCAAGGAGGCCACACTGCTCATAGTTTTCCATCATCACCCACCCATACAATGCTCTCTGCTTTGGACCAGCAGTTGCCATTCCTCTTTGTTGAAGTACAACACCGCCACATACTTAAAAATCACCTGCAACACAAAGTAGCCTCGTCTACAGATTTTCTAAGCAAAAGGTAGGGAAGCACATGCTACATCCCAAATTATTTAAATCCTGCAGAATGTTGAAAGCCCTTCCAATGGCTAATTGCAAAGGAGGAGTGAACATTCACACCTTCTTCAAGGTAACCTCTCCTGTGGTTCCTGCGACACTTCACCGTTCTCTTTCCTTGTGGAGGCCATCTTGGATAGATGCACTTCTGCAAAACAACAAATGGAGGGGTTTTACATATGCCACATATTACACAGTCCTTCCATACCACCAAAATAAAATTCAATGGCGCTGAGAAAAAAATCAAACCAAAACCTGTCCCTACAAGACAAATAAACAAATCCAGGCTGTCGCACTTTGAGATATATGGGAGATGACAGACCCCTGGAAAAGTGGAAGGTGGCAGGAAAGACAAGAAGCACTGGAGATGGATAAGGCAGGACCAGATACTGAGCTTGCCAGAAATGGTTGAGCCTTTAATAACAGTGGCTTTGCAGATCTCTCATCTTAGGGTTCCCCTCGGCTGAAGCCAACTGACAGCACGAATAAAAACAAAGGCTCTTCCTTCATCATCAGAAAAACAAAATCCTCTATCTGGAATAATGCACAAGATTTAGTCCTAAAAATAGGAAGGAAGTCTGCAGCTTCCAGGCCTTGGACTCCAACCCTAGCACCTCATTTATTTCTTATGCTGTCCAGGGGCTGTTGGGGCTGCATTTATCAATACGTCGAGGTCCACAGGATGCCCACTCCAGTCCATAGAAAATAAACTGCAGCGATAAAGACAGCAGAATCTCCTCTGTCTGCTTAGGTTTCAGAGACAGCATGGGGCAAGTAGTGTAGAAAGAGCTTACGCCCAGAGCGGGACCCTTTTGCCTTGAAAGAACCCTATGTATTCACAGACGAACCTCTTCCCAAGAACTATGACATCTCTTTGCCCCCTCAAGGCTCTCAAGGGGCAGATGAGGCCTTCAGCCAGGAAGCCCAGCCTCTTGGGGAAAGAAGGGGGCTTACGTCTTTCAGCCCCCAAGGCTCCCTCTCTATGGAAGACCCCTCAGACCTCCATCATTGACACCCAAAAGGGGCTCTTCCCCATTCTTCATTCCCACACATGGACCACATTTGGCTGCCTCTCATTCCCCCCCTTCTTCTCCCCAAATGCCTCTGGGCACCCACCTTCCCTCTCCACCAAGAAAACCAGAAGGAACCGTATTCTAACTGGCCAACAGTCAACCAGTCAACCCCCCCCCACCAGCCTTCTAGACTCAAACTGCCACTCACTCGAGCATTCCTCACTTTCAACCCCACCCCCCCAACAGATACTGACCAATGACATTTACCATAATGACATGCCACTTCATTTCCTTACCTTACCTCTCTAAGAAACATCTACATTTAAACGAAGGTCCATAATGTCCCATGGTCCCTTTCCCAGCTGCTTGGACCTCCCCAGACCGACCTTCCCAGACCATCTCTGGAGACCTTCTTGGTCTTGAGGCTCAAAGAAGGAGTTGACTTCCTTGGCCCCTCTCAAAATGAGGGTGGGACTGGAGGTCAATTGGGAAAGGGTCCACCCCTGGCAACCAAAAGTTATTTCCCTTGGACCCACCCATAGAGGGAACGGCCAAACAGTGCCAAGGACCCAACGTTGGAGGCAAAAACGTTTCACGACAGGCAGCAAATAAAGGGAAACACATGGTCTTAAATGCCTCTACAACTAATGCCACAGAGCAGGGGAAATAAGCAAGCATGAACTCAAATCCTAGTACAACAAAGCAAATATGATATATTGGCCTCACTGAAACTTGGTGGATGAGTCTCATGGTTGGATGTAGAAATACAGGAGTATAACCTTTTAAGAGAAACCAGCCAAACAGAAAGGAGGAGAATAGCCCTATATGTCAGGGACATTACACCAGTGAAGAGACCAGGACATCAACTGGCACCAGGTGAGAGCATAGATAAAAATTAAGGGGAAGGAAACAACAAGGATGTTATGGGGGAGTCTACTACAGACCCCAAGTCAGACTGAGGAATTGATGATGCCTTTCTAACAAGATGACCACACACTCAGAAGGAGAGATGTAGTAGTGATGGGTGACTCAACTATCCTATCTTTGTTGGAAGTCAAATTCAGCAAAATCCTCAAGGTCTAGTAAATTCCTCACTTGCCTGAAGCCAATTTCATGTCCAAAGGTGGAAGAGGCACAAGGGGGTCAGCTATTTTAGATCTGACCTAACCAACAAGGATGACTTGATTAATAAGTCAAGTGGTGGGATCATTAGTGGAATGACCATTTCTCCTGGAGTTTAATACAGTGGAAAGGAGAAGCCAGGCATAGTCAGACATCATTCTAAGACTTCAGGAGAGCGGATTTCAGTAACACTTAGAAAATACTGGGGCAATCCCATGGTCAGGAATACTAAACAGATAAAGGCAGTTCAAGATGAGGGGAGTTCTCAAAAGGGAGATACTGAAGGCACAGTTAAACAGTTCCAGTGAGAAAGAGAAATGGGAATGAACCAAGAACCCAGGAGGGATGACTAAGGAACTTTCAACTCAGCTAAGTTTTAAATGGACATTATAAGAAATACAAAAGGGGGAAATCACCAAAGAGGAATTCAAACAATAGCAAGCCTGTAAGAGATAAAGTCAGAAAACCCAAAGCACAGAATAACTCAGGCTGCTAGAAAAGTTAAGAACAACAAAAAGGGCTTTTGGATAAGTCCGCAGCAAAAGGAAGAAGAAGGAAATGGTAGGCCACTGCGTGGAGAAGATGGCAAATGCTAACAGAAGACAGAAAAGCAGAATTACCAACACTTCTTGCCTCAGTTCTCTCAGAAAAGGCAAAGGTGCTCAACCTGAGATAATGGAGCAGAGGACAGAATAGGGGAATTTCAGCACAGAATAAGTAAAGAGATAGAGGAATACCTTGTTACTAAATGAATTACGTCTCCAGAACCAGAAACTCCTCCATCGAAGGTATTAAAAGAACTGGAAATGTAATATTGAAGCCATGCAATCATATTTGAAAACTCCTGGAAAACAGAGAAAGTCCCAGCAGACTGGAGGAGGGCAAACGTGTCCCCATCTTCAAAAGGGGAAGAAGAACAATTAACATCCAGTTAGTCTGACAATCAATTCCAGAAAGATTCTGGAGCAGATCATTAAACAGAGAGTCTGTGAACATCTAGAAGGCAATGCCATAATCACAAAAACACAAGGTTTCAGAGAAAGAAGTCATGCCAGACAAATCATATCTCGTTCTTTGATAAGTTACCAGCTTTTAGATGAAAGGAATGCTGTGGATATAATAGTCTTGATTTCAGTAGGCCTTGAAAGGTTTCCCATACTTTTTGCAAACAAGCTGTAAATGTGGGCTAGACAAAGTAACTGTTATATGATTTTGTAATTGGTTGACCGGCCGAACCCAAAGGGTGCTCAACAATGGCTCCTTTTCATCCTGGAGAGAAGAGACCAGTGGTGTCCCCAGGGCTCTTTCCTGGGGCCAGTAATGTTCAACATCTTATGACTTGGAGGACAGAATTGGGAGCATACTAATCAAATTTGCAGATGACACCAAATTGGAGGGATAGCTAATACTCAAGGACAGGATCAAATTGAAACAGACTGGAAGGCTGGACCACAGCTAACAAAGTGAACTTCAACAGGAGAATGTAAGGTATGCACTTAGGCGGAAAAATAAAATGCTACAGTGTGAAAGGGATTCAAGTAGACCACAATTGAACTGAGTCAATAGATGCGATGCGGCAGCTAATAGCCAATGCGATTTTAGATGCATCAATAGAAGTATAGCGTCTAGATCAGGGATCAGCACATCCCCGGCCCGCGGCTCCACCGGCCAGCGGAAGCGGCAGGACTGGCCCCAGCTCGGTCCTGCCGCTGTCCGGGAAAGCAGCCAAAGGGCTGATAAGACAGCTAGTTTTCAAACAACAAACCCCCTCCCAGCACAGCAAAGTCAGTGTAAGCATACACAGCCTGGAGAGTTGCAAGTAAGCTATCAAAAGGGTTTACCAGAAGAATTGTCAGATGGTCCGAGGTCAGGGTAACAGATAGCAGGTAGATAAAGCAGTCAAGGTCAAGTTTCCGGGTAGTCAGACAAGAAGCCAAGGAGCCAGAGACCAGAGTCTTCCCCTAAAGAGCAGATATCCACTGGCAAAGAAAAACCACACATGCTCCAGGTGCTTAAGAAGGCAAGGAGCTGGCCTTCACTGTGCCTGATTACGAAGACGCTCTATAAGCCTCGAGATCTTCGAAGGCCCTCTCTTCTGCCGACGCTCATTGAAGGTAAGCACACTGCCCAGATCCCCCTCCTGTCCACAGCCTCGGCACCAGGCAAACTTGACTGCTGAACCTCTGAGGGCCATAGACTCTGCTCCACAGAACTAGGGCCAGCCTCTGGCTCCTCCATTACAGGTTCAAGCCCCTGGGGCCTGGCTCCTCCATTATAGGTTCCAGATCCAGAGGCCTCTAGCTCATCCTCTGAGTCCTCCAAGCCATCTTCCAGGCGGGCATGACAGCCGCCCATTTCACAGGCGGTATTGTGGTGGTGGCGGTGAGGAGGGCGGGCCACAGACAGTGGCGATGCCCCACCACCGGGGGCTTCCTCTAGCCCGTGCATCCGCAGGGCCGAGCGGAGGGCTAATACTGGGGCGGCCGGCCAAATGGCTGCTGCAGGGGGCGGGCGTTTGAGCTCCAGCCTGCCCCCATTGGCCAGCCAGCTTCAAGAGGAGGAGCTCCTCCTCTAGTCCTCGGCAGGCAGGAGGGGCGGCGGTGCTCCTCCTCCCTCCCGCCCGCCCGCCGCAGTGCCTCACAGCCGCAGGCAGGCAGGGAGGAGTGGAGGTCCTCCCACCACCACCTGGCTCCCTGGGGGCCTTTCCTCCCCCAGACCCCTCTCTCCGGAGGGAGGTCTTGCGGAGGGCCAGCGTCCTGGGCTCCCTGGGGCCTCTCCTCCCCCCCAACTCTCTCCCGAAAGAGAGGTTGTGCTGGAGGAAAGACCCCCAGGGAGCCCAGGCCTGGCGGGCCGGCCGTCCGGGCTCCCTGGGGCCTTCCTCCCCCAAGACCCTCTCTCCGGGGGAGGTGTTGCAGAGGAGGGCCCCTGAGGGAGCCCAGGCCTGGCGGGCCGCCATCCTGGGCTCCCTGAAGGTCCTTTACCCCGCCAGACATCTCTGTCCGGAGGGAGTTTGGCCGGAAGGAAGGCCCCTGAGGGGGAGGCCTCCAGCGCTGGGCCCCCCACCGGCTCTTTTGCCGTCCCTGAACAAGCCTGGGCCCCCCTCAGGGGCCGGCAAAAGGGGGAGGCCTCCAGCGCTGGCCCCGCCCCCGTAGGGTGGAAGTTCCCACCCTGGCAGGCGGTCCACCCCCGGGAGGGTGGAAGCTCCCGCCCCTGGCCAGCACTGCCCCTGGAGGGTGGAAGCTCCACCCCCGGCACAGAGCCCCGACCCCGGAGGGTGGAACCTCCCCCCCGCTTCGGCTCCTCAGTGTCTGAGGACAGCAACCGCGCCCCCCCGGCTCAAAAGGTTGCCTACCCCGGTCAGATCAAGGGAAGTAATAGTGCCACTGTGTTCTGCTCTGGTCAGGCCCCCTGGAATATTGCGTCCAGTTCTGGGCGCCACAATTCAAAAAGGATGTGGAAACTGGAGCCAGTGTCCAAGGCAGAGTGAGTAAAATGGTGAAGGGTCGGAAACCATGTCCTATGAGAAGCCATGAATGTTTCCTGGAGAAGAGAAGCTAAGAGTGATATAAGCCCTTTTAAATACTTGAAGGATTCATATTGAGGAGGGAGCAAGCTTGTTTCTGCTGCTCCAGAGACTAGAACGTGAAGCAATTGCAAACACGCAGGAAAAGAGATTCAACCTCACATTAGGAGGAACTTCCTGACAGTAGGGCTGTTCAAACAGTGAAACAACTCTTTCGGAGTGTGTTGGAGGCTTCAAACAACGGCGGATGGCCATCTGTCGGGGATCTTTTGATTGGATTTCCTGCATAGCAGGGGGTTGGACGGATGGCCCTTGCGGTCTCTTCCAACTCATTATTCTATGATTCTATGAACCATTACAACATAAGGTAGGCAAACATACATTGGTGTTATCACACTATACTCTTATAGTGATACATTCCACTTTAACTGCTCTAGCTGCCTCCTGTGCATTCCTGGGATTGCAGTTTAAGGAGGGGTATTTAGATTCTCTCTGCCTGAGAATTCAAATACCCTCCTAAAAACTGCAAATCCAGAATGCAACAGAGGGAGCTAGATCAGTTAAAGTGGAATAAGTAAGCACTATAAAGAGTATAGTGTGATAAACACCATTGGTTAGGATACGGGGTACCCCCGGGTTACGAAATTAATTCGTTCCGCCGCCGCTTTCGAACCCGAAAATCTTCGTAAGGCGAAAAAGGCCATGGGAGCGCGCTAATGGGGAAAAGCCGCGATTTCGTGCGAAATAGCGCCGAAAAGCACCAAAAATTTTTTCGTAACCCGAAATAACCTTCGTAACCCGGAACAGTTTTTTTAAATGGATTTTTTTCGTAACCCGGAAATTTCGTAAGGCGGCGCATTCGTATCCCGGGGTACCACTGTACTTAAAAGCCATACCCTGAGAAGAACTCCTCCTCACAAATCCTTAGTGGGCAACAGTATCACTATATTCTCTATTAAATAAATAAATAAATAAATAATATTTTATTTCTATACCGCTGTTCCAAAGATCACAGCGGTGTACAAGGATAAAAACAGATAAAAATATCACAACCCCACATCCCAACAGTATTACAAGAATAGCAGTAAAAACAATTACAAACAACAACATCCATACAAGTAGCTGTGTAGAATGGAATACAGCAAAACGTTGTGAAGGGGAAGAGCATAACAACAAGGCTCAAATCCTTGCTAGTCTTTGGGAAATCACCATCCACATTTTGGACAGCCATCCCTCATCCTCTGTCTGACTGGGCCATATCTCTCCTGCTATCTCTCCAAGGCGGGGGGGGGGGGGGGGATATCTTGCCATCTCAGTTTCATGGATCTGCTGACAACCAGGTTCTTCTCTACAGTTTGCACTGTAAAAGAGTGCAGACCCCTGATTGTGTCTCTGTCTCTGTGGGCCTCCAAGTGGCTTCTTGCCTTATGATTATCCCTTGAACTTTACAGGGTGCAGATAAGGGGACTCTGATGGGCAGGAAAGAAAAAAGGCTGGGCTACGCTTTAAAGCATCCACTTTCCAATTCATGGGAAGCTTGAATCCACTGCTTTCTGGAGCTGCTTTTTCCATTTCCACAACTGAGTGTTGAGAGGGAAAAACAATGGCGTTTGGCTGGCAAGGAGAGAATAAAAGGGGGCACGATTTGCCCTGTGCACATCCTGGATGCCCCGAATCGGACCAGCAGCACACTCCTATTGTCGACACACTGATAAAACCCAGTGTTTTGAAAAGAAATTGAAATTGGGGTGCTAAAAACTGACGCACCTATGAATTATCCCCTTTTGATCCGGTTTGTAGTGTGAACAGCACCTTAGGAGAGCTGTTTTAAAGATTAAGGATCTGCTCAGTTCTAGTGATCTGGAGGATCACTAGAAAGCAAAGGGTCCCAAACTCAGAGTATGTCTCCTGACCACCCCCTGACCCCCTAGAACTGGCATCAAAGCACAGTTCAACTTTTGCTCAGAAAAACAACAGAAGCGGGAAAATGCCCATTAACAGACTTCATTTTGTGTGTTTGTTGTAGCGGTTTGAGAGTTGGACTAAGGGGGTGTTCCCATTTGCCTATAAAGCGGATCATGATGCGAATTTAGGGGGTATCGTTTCCACTCAAGCCCGAATTAGATCTGCATTGCCCCTGAATCATTCCCATAGAGATTCAAATCTGAATCGGATTATCTTGAATAATTTGAATTATATGCCTATAAACCGGTTTAAAAAAACAGTAGGTTTTCTGAATTCCTGTAACACTGTTTTTAATTCAATTATACTGCTTAAAAGGTCTTCCAAAAAGACCACAACATCATCAGCATAAGCTTTCACTTTGTGATGTTGGTCTTTTACTTTCACTCCTTGGATCTTCACATTCTGTCTTATATTTTGTAACAGGACTTCCATTATCATAATGAATAATAGTGGGGACAGCGGGCACCCCTGCCTTGTCCCCTTCTTTATGCAGAATTCTTGGGATTTCCCCCCCATTAACCACTACCCACGCTTTTTGTTCTTTATAAAGCTCTTTTATCCACTCCAAGAAAGTTTCTCCCACCTCTATTTTTTTCAACATTTCATGCATGAACTGCCAGTTCACATTGTCATATGCCTTCTCCGCATCAATGAAGATTAGGGCCACCTTCTTTTCTTTATGTACATTGTAATATTCCAACACATCTATAACAGTTCTTTGGTTTTCCCTTATCTGTCTTTCCGGCAGAAAGCCATTCTGGTCAGCATGGATCTTATCCCTTAGTATTACCTTCAATCTTTCTGCTAGAATGGATGTTAACAGTTTATAGTTATTATTTATCAAGGAGATCGGCCTAAAGTTCTTTGGATCTTTCTCATCTTTACCTTCTTTACGTATTACTATTATATTGGCCCCTCTCCATGATTCTGGTTTACCTTCTCTTCCTATACTATTGTATACCTTCAACATACATGGTATTAGCTCTTCCTCAAATGTTTTATAAAAACCTCCTGGTAATTCGTCCGGTCCTGGTGATGTACCACTATTCACTTTCCTGATTGCCTCTTTCAGTTCTTCTACAGCTATAGGTACATTCAGCTTATTTTGTAGTTCCTTCTCTAATGATTCTATTTTCTGTGTCTCTAAATATTTTTTAATCCTCTCCTGTTGCTCTTTTCCTAATTTTTCCTCTATATATAAATCTATATAATATTCTTCAAATATTCTCTTCAAATCTTTCTGTTCCTTATATATTCTATCTCCGCTTCTGAGTTCTGTGATCAATTTACTTTCTTTTATCTTTCTTAATCTTTGAGCGAGCCATTTCCCCGGTTTATTTGCCTCCTCAAAGAATTTTTGTCTAGTTCTTTTTAATTGCCATTCCACCTGTCTATTTAACTCCTCATTAATTTGCCTCTGTAGCAGATTTACTTCCTTTCTTACTTTCTCATTTTTTGTGTTTTCTCTTAACTCTCCTTCTTTCTTTTCAGTTTTTTGCATTAAGTTTTGCATATTTCTTTCCTTCATTCTTTTCATTTGCGATCCTAATTTCACAAATAACCCCCTTGTGACTGCTTTACATGTATCCCACAACACTTTTGGTTTCACTCCATCCTTGTCATTTTCTTTAAAGAACTATTTTAACTCTTCTTTCACCTATTTTACACTTTCTTTGTTTTCCATTATAGATTCATTTAATCTCCATGCCCACTCCTCCCCCCCCTTAAACTTAATACTACTGGGTTATGGTCTGATACTAGTTTTGGTAATACCTCTATTTTACAAATGTCCGGTAACAGTACTTTTGATAAGACAAACATGTCTAACCTTGACATGGATTTATGTCTTTCTGAGTAAAATGTGTATCCCTTTTCTTTACCATATTTATAGTTCCAAGCCTCTTTCAATACACAATTATCCATCATTTCAAACACTATTTTTGGCAACTTTCCATGCTCCCCCTTTTTCTTTCTTTCTTCTTTTTTCCATTTTGTGTCGATCTATCCTCCTTGGGGTTAAATACCCCATTCCAGTCTCCCATTATGATTACTTTATCTATCTTTTTTTCTAGGATTATATCTTGAATTTTCTTAAAGAAGTTCTCTTTCTCTCTAAAGGGCGCATATATCCCTATAAGTAACATTTGCATTTCTCCTATCTTAATTTCTATTCCTACATACAGTCCTTTCTGATCTATAATAACCTCTTTACTTTGTATATTCTTATTTACATATAATACTACTCCCTTTTTCCTTTTGTCATTTGCTGAGATATATGCTATACCAAGTTTTGGATTTTTCAGATACTTTATATCCCTTTTATTTATATATGTTTTTCCTGTAGACAAATGATATTAACTTTCTGTTTTTCTAAAAAATGATAGGCGTGAGCCCTCTTTGCTCCTGAATTTAACCCTTTCACATTCCACGTTAAGTATTTAATTGCCATCTTTATTTCCCTTGGACTCTTAGCCCTCCTTGACATTATCACAACAGTTTACAGCTTTTACAGTATTGGTACTTCCAACAACAAATTCCCCCCTTCTTACTCTATTTCAGATTTATACCTTTTCTCTTTCTTATTATTTTTTCTACCCTATCACACTTTTCTCTTTACTACTCTTTCCTCTTTTCATCCCCCCCAATCTTGTTTTATTCTACCATACATCTCCTTTGCTTTCTCTATTGTATCAACTCTGTAACGTCTTTGCCTGTAATTAAAAGATATTCCTTCTACCTTCTCCCACCTAAACTCTACATTTCCTTTCATCAACAATCTTGTGAGGAATTTATATTCTTGTCTCCTTTTTAGAATTTGGCTAGGAACATCTTTAAATACCTTAACTTCTTCATTCTCTATTACCAGTTTGCCTTTATAGCTTTTTGTCTTATTAACTCCCTTATCTTTGTTCTCATCAGGTAAATCACTATATCCCTCAGAACCTTTCTTTCCCTAGCCACAAACGAATTAATTCTAAACATTCTATCTATTTCTGCTTCCATTTTACCTTTCTCTAATTCTAAGAATTTTTCTAGGGCAGGGACTATTCTCTTTTCCAAATTTTCATTTGGATTTTCCGATAATCCTCTGAGCTTAATACATTTCTCTCTGTATTTCAACTCCAACTGTGTCCCTCTCCATTCCTCCTGCTGTAACCTCTCCTTAACCGACTTGGAGACGGTTGAAGGACTTTCTCATAAAGGGAGGCCTTCAATTTTTGATTTCGGTTCTTCAAGGCCTGTGTAGTCATGGCCTTACAATGGGGACAATCTTTTGGAACATGGGTCTCCCCCAAACACAGCGCACATTTATCATGTCCATGCGAGATCGGGATTTTAACCCTGTATTTAGAACATCTCTTGAAAGAAGCCATCATACAAATAATGGTCTAACAGTACAATGGTCAAGCCAAAGTTAGCAAACAATGTCCGTAGGATTAATCCGTTGAGACTGGTCAAGATGAAAAGGCCGATAGCAAGGGGAAAAAAACGACCTAGCAAAGTTCCTTGAGCTGCTAAGTGCAGTGGAACAAAGTAACTGGGAAAGAGCGGGACCGTTAGGGGCTATATATGGGATGGACAGAGCTACTGCCAAAAAGTTGCCAAAAGTTGCAAACTAACTTTTGCCTTGAGATTCTAGAAGTTTCTGAGCATTCCTGCGCAGGCGCAGAATAACCCATTTGTGTGATTCGCAGAGACCATGAAGAAGAAGGAATTGTGGGAATATAGTCACAAGGAAAATGTGGGTTTTACTACTAACCAGGCATTAAAGGGTTACTGCAAGCCATAATGATTAGGCATGTAAACAGGAAGTGACATCAAAAAGACAGAATGCCACCAGTCTGACAAGTCACTCAGGAGGGTGGCTGGGTTCTTTGTGAGACCAGAGGGAGAGGCAAGGCCTAGTAGGCCTCACAGAGCCTTTGCTGGAGTAGTGACGAGCATCTTACATCAGAGAGGGTTGTTACTGGTGTGAATGGTGGATGGTGTGGATGTATATATTGTTGCACACAATGGAGCTTCTTCTAAGAATAAAAGCCTCATCTGAGAGAGGTTTACAGTGTCTCTTTGCTCATTAAGAAAGGGAGAGGTGTTTCTCCAGCTCACAAGTGCTGACTACAGTCACGAAGCTGGAAAATATGATGCCAAACATTGGCATCTCGCGTCATGCACTGCGCAACATCAACAGCGTTTTAACAGCTCGAACCGGAGGGATGTCTCCAGAGAGCATTCCTGTCCAGAGCACAAATGGAAAGGCACTGAAGCAGTTGTTAGCCACTTGTTCCTGGAAAGAGAGTGACATTAGACCCAAAAGTTCATTGGTTTTTCTATACACAGTTAAAGTAACGATTTAAAATGGACGCAAGGATAGAAGAATTTGAGGAAGACTTTTCAGAATTTGATTAACGTTTATTTATTAATGTGTTGAAAAAGACATCCAATTTTTTTACACGAATATGAGCAAGAATAAGACTTAATATCAGATGCTATGATTCCTGTTGGAAATGCCATAGAACATGTGGGACTTGGATTCATGTTTGGTGGAGGCAGGGCTGGCCTGTCCATATAGAGAAATGTAGCACAAAATGTAGGACAAATGTAGGATAAAATTTAGGCCCAAATGTAGGACATATTTTTAGAATGGAGGACATGTGAAAAAAATTAATAATTTTAAAAAGTATTAATATAAACGCATGTTTCTTACGCGTGCTCAAAATGGAGGACATTTTGGCATTATTCCTAGACAGATGGCAGAAATGTACTTCCCTTTCTGGCCAACCCCCACACGACAGCACATTGGGGCATTGAACATGGCTTTATTTAACATGGCCTCTTGCATTTTTCAGAGGCTTATTCCATAACCAAACCCTTTGGGTTTAACGCTGAACATGGGTTAACATGACTATGCATATTTAACATGTCCAGATGGTTTAACAAGAAGTGCATTTGCCCTCGGTTTCAGGTTTCTTGCCCCAACTGTACTTCTCAGAAGTGTCTACTTGGTCAAGGTACTTTGGTTTTTCTTCACTGAGCATGAGTTTGTAAAAATCAGAGCAATTTACATTGGCCATTCCTGAGAGGCTTGCTGATATCAATATCACCATCACCACCATCATCATCACCATCATTGTCACAACAATGCAGACTTGTTAGCATTAAAAGCACCAAAAATACACAGAAAAGGCACTTTGGAAAGTCACACTGTCTCGGCTTCAGAAAGAGAGAGTGCCGGCCTCAGAAGCTGACTGATATCAATATCACCACCACCACCATCATCATCATCGCTATCATTGTCAAAAGAAGGCAGACTTGTTAGCGTTAAAAGCAGAAAAAACACACAGAAAAGGCACTTTGGAAAGTCACACTGTCTTGGCTTCAGAAAGAGTGAGCACCGGCCTCAGAAGCTGACTGATATCAATATCACCATTATCATCATCATCATCATCATCATCATCATCATCATCATCATCATCATCATC
>NC_056522.1:377364698-377366736 GCF_019175285.1 Sceloporus undulatus
TCATTTGTACAAATTTTGTCATTGCTTTACAGTATTCAGAAGAAGCCTACACTTTGGCAGATGACTGTGAAAAAGCAGAGAGACTGGGAGCGGTTGATGAATCATTGAGGTGCCATTTCTTCTTCTTGGTAGCCTTCAAAGTGGAATTTGGTTCTCTTTTTCCCCAGCAGTCATGAAGACATTTCCTTAAGCTTCCTTCTTCCCACACCTTCCTCCAGAGACACTGATTTGTGGCCCAGGAACTTGTTTCTAGGGGCCCTTTATCCAAAGTAGCAGTTGGCAAGGAACCATCAGCGGCTAGTGGCTTTCTGTCTGGGGGAGCAGTGAATCTGATCCCCCATTTACTCTTTACTTTAAGGAGCTATCTTACATTGTTAAGCCTGTTTTGGAGGCAGAGCTCAGCATCTTGGATTGCAATTTTAAACTTCCAGCTTAAAACCTGGGGTTGATTTATTGCTCTGCTGAGACAGGAGACAGAAATATTACTGCAAAAATGGGCGTGTAACTATTAGTGATATAGTGGGCCCTTGGTATCCACTGCGGTTTGGTTCCAGGATCACCCACAGATACCAAAATCTGCAGATGCTCAAGTCCCATTACATACAACAGCAAAATCAAGATTTGCTTTTTGGAATTGAAATTTTTTTCAAGCCATGGATGGTTGCAATGGATGCAGTGGATGCAAGCTACAGGAAAGGAGATTCCACCTCAATATTAGGAGAAATATCCTGCAGTAAGAAATATACGAGTCCAAAAAGCAAACCTTGATTTTGCCAATTTCTATAAGGGACACAATTTTACTATGCCATTGTATATAATGGGACTTGAGCATCCATGGATTTTGGTATCCATGGCAGGTCCTGGAAATAAACCCCAGTGGATACCAAGGGCCCACTGTAGTAGTTTGATCCCATTTACTTGCCATGGCTCTTTGCTTTGGAACCCTGGGATCTGTAATTTTCTGATCTACTTAGGCTAGTGAGCTCTAGGGCTCCAGTTCAGGGGACTGGGCTAGAGTCCATAAGGAGAAAATACTAAATATCCCTCACCAAAATACCTCTCACCCGGATTCCATAGGATGGAACTATGATAGTTAAGGTGGAATCCAAATTGCTGTCACTTTTTAGTGTAGATACACGTTGAGTTTTCTGAATGTCCCACATCTTCTGTATCCTGACCTAAATATAGGTTTAGGTATGTATATTCACTGACAGTGGGGGGGAAACGCAATTAAGCACATTTTCTCGCTTTCTTTGCAGTGAAGAAACTGCGCAGGCTGTGCTCCGATGGACTCGGCACGATGATTCTGCAGACAGCTTTTGTGAAGCTGATGGTAATGTTGTTTTCTGAGTGTCTCTGCTTTTTGGATTTTTTTTTTTAAAAAAAAAATCATCTATATTTTTATAAACTCCATACTCTTTCCACATAATTATCATATCACATCCAGTCAAATAATGTTTACAAATAACCTCTACAGTATTAATAAATCTTTTCCTTCTCCCTCCACATCAAATCATATTGGTATCTTCTTCAAAATGTACCTAAGTTATTACTGTTTCTTCTATTTAATACATTTAACATCACATTCCCCCTCTTAAAAAGCAACATTTATTCCTCTTATACAAAACTGTCTGTATGACATTATTTCATGCTTCCTGAAGTTCATCCTTAGATCAATCCTACTACCTTACTCTTTCTCATTTAAGTACAACTTCCTCCACCATTCTTTAGATTAATATTTATTTAATCATGTTTGCTCTTTGATTGTTTGAGCCAGTGGCCATTTAAAGGAAAAAACTTTCCCAAGACATGCAAATATACACTCCAGATAGCAATATTAGGAGTTGCCTTGCTACTGTTATGTGAACTTAAAAAAATATTAATAATATTTTACAATTTGTTGTTGTTATTATGTGCAATGCTGGAGAGAGATGTGGCTGGAGAGAGACTGAGGATCTGTGAAATGGTTGCAATTCAAGCATAGTGTTTGGCATGAATCCATGCATCCCGCCATTTCACAGATCCTTGCATCTCTTTC
>NC_056522.1:377366836-377368426 GCF_019175285.1 Sceloporus undulatus
TCTTTGATAAAATTACCAGCTTGGTAGATGAAGGGAATGCTGTGGATGTAGTATATCTTGATTTCAGTAAGGCCTTTGACAAGGTTTCTCATGACATTCCTGCAAACAAGCTTGTAAAATGTGAGATAGACAAGGCAACTGTTACATGGATTTGTAACTGGTTGACCGGCTGAACCCAAAGGGTGCTCGACAATGGCACCTTTTTATCCTGGAGAGAAGTGACCAGTGGGGTCCCACAAGGGTCTGTCCTGGGTCCAGTGCTATTCAACATCTTTATCAATGACCTGGATGACAGAATTGGGGGCATAGTTATCAAATTTGCAGATGACAACAAGTTAGGAGGAATAGCTAATACTCCAGAGGACAGGACCAAAATTCAAAATGACCTGAATAGACTAGAAAGCTGGGCCAAAGTTAACAAAATGAAATTCAACACGGAAAAATGTAAGGTATTGCACTTAGGGCGAAAAAACGAAACACATAGATATAGGATGGTGGGCACCTGGCTGAATGAAACTACGTGTGAAAGGGATCTGGGAGTCCAAGTAGACCACAAGTTGAACATGAGTCAACAGTGCGACGTAGCAGCTAAAAACGCAAATGCAATTTTAGGCTGCATCAATAAAAGTATAGCGTTTAGATCAAGAGAAGTAATAGTGCCACTGTATTCTGCTCTGGTCAGGCCCCACCTGGAATATTGTGTCCAGTTCTGAGCACCACAATTCAAAAAGGATGTTGAAAAACTGGAGCATGTCCAAAGGAGAGTGACTAAAATGGTGAAGTGTCTGGAAGCCATGCCCTATGAGGAACGACTTAGGGAGCTGGGGATGTTTAGCCTGGAGAAGAGAAGGTTAAGAGGTGATATGATAGCCCTGTTTAAATATTTGAAGGGATGTCATATTGAGGAAGGGAGCAAGCTTGTTTTCTGCTGCTCTGGAGAACAGGACCAGGAGCAAAGGATGCAAGCTGCAGGAAAAGAGATTCCACCTCAACATTAGAAGGAACTTCCTGACAGTAAGGGCTGTTCGACAGTGGAACACACTCCCTCGGAGTGTAGTGGAATCTCCCTCCTTGGAGGTCTTTAAGCAGAGGCTGGATGGCCATCTGTCAGGGATGCTTTGATCTGGATTTCCTGCATGGCAGGGAGTTGGACTGGATGGCTCTTGCGAACTCTTCCAACTCTATTATTCTATGATTCTATGATCTATCAATGTATTAATACGTGGTTATGGTTACTAGTAACTAGTAAATTGATTTAGTTGGATCTGTAAAGTAGAATAAAATATATTTTTTCTTTTGGATTGTTTTCTTTCATTAGCTTTTTTTGTGTTTTAGTTAATTAGCATTCATTGTATTACAGTGGGCCATCCACATTTGCTGAAGTTAGGTACTCAGGAACCCCATGAAAATGGGAAAACCGCAAATAAGAAAACACTGATTTGTTTTAACCTGAAAGACCACCACTCTAGGAAACTCTAGGTCCTCCAGTGCAGGTCTGTGGTCAACATCTGCTAGAAATTGACCATAGAATTGCACTGGAGGACCTACAAATCCCTATAGAAGTTCTCTCTCTAGGAATCTAAATGCTTA
>NC_056522.1:377368526-377373027 GCF_019175285.1 Sceloporus undulatus
GATGATGATGATGTGCCCCAAAATTCCCCCCAGAGGGTATGTGGGTCACTTTTGCCACTTTTTTTTACAGAACCGGGACCATTTTAAGCCCAAGAGAAGCCTTCTTTCCAAGAGAACTGACCTAGATGTTGACTCCTGTTGGCCCAGACAGGAGGGAAAGTGTGACAAAATTGTTTCTCTCACCTTGCTTGACATTTAAGGAGGTGAACTGTTTAAATTTTTCGCACGCGAGTGTGGCAGACAGCTGTAGTCCTCCAAGTTACCCTGGTAGATCTCATACAGCCCACAAACACCTGATGGTTGTAGAATGCACCTGAATGTGGCCACCTTAGGATCTGAAGTTGCTTTGAACACGCTATTTGTCTATCTAGGTACATACGATCTCCTACCCCAGCATCTTTCAGGAATGCTTTACCTGTGTGTCTTCCTGCATGACAAAGGATTAGATGACCCATAGGGTTCCTTTCAATTCTAAGATTCATTGACTGGCTGGGGCTTAAAAATCAAAAGAATTCAAATTCTGAACCCACAAGAGCAATTAAATGTTGATGACACTTGCAGCATTAATGATTATCAAACTGTCTGTGTGCCCAGGGTAACCAAATGTCCTCCTTTCCCAGGACATGTGTTACATTTCAATGTTCTGTCCCAGAGAAATTCCAAAATGTCCTCCATTTTGAGCATGACTAAGAAGCCCATTGAGCAACACCAGGACTGCTGTTCTCTTTCAAGAAATTTGTCTACTACATTTTGTCCTTGCTTCAAATAGGAAGGTAGCATGGATCCTTCTGAAGATCTTTTTTCCTAGGAAGAGCTGCAGAGTGACAAGACTCTCACCCAGAGCTCAGAGCACCTTTGTTTCTCCGAGGGGAAAAGAACAGCAACATGTTAGGCAATGGGCTGCTTGAGGACACAATGCAAATGTTGAAAGGGTTGTTTTTTCCCCTTAATTTCAGCACAATGGGCAAATGAAGATAATCATTTAAATGTAGATCAGTCCAGGGTTTGTTGCTAGTAAAGTAGGATTTTAAACATTAAACAAACATCAGAGTTCTGTAAGTATATTGCAAACCAGTTAGGCATTGTAACAAAGATAAGTGCATCAGAAAAATATGGTTGAGTACAAAAATCTACGAGGGCTAATGGAGCGCAACAGGGAATTTTAAAAAAATCAGCATGTGCTTTAAAGACTGCAGGCTTTCACAGCAGGAATCCATAGTTTTTTCGTGGGCTTTTCAGGCTATGTGGCCATGTTCTGGAAGAGTTTACTTCTGACATTTCACCAGCATCTATGGCTGGCATCTTCGTAGCCACAGAGCCCAAAAACCCCACAAAAAACGTTGACTGCATAGATCATGAAAGGCTATGGAATGCTTTTAAAGAGTGCCAATACATTTGAAAGTCCTGGTGAGAAATCTGTACTTAGGACAAGAGGTCACTGTCAGAACAGAATAAGGAGAAACCAAATGGTTCCCAATTGGCAAAGGGCCCAGGCAAGGCTGCATGCTTTCACTCTATCTGTTCACCTTGTATGCAGAAAATATTATACGAAGGGTAGGCTTGGACACAGAAGATGGCATGAAGATAAGAGGAAGGAATATCAACAATCTAATATAGACAGATGACACCATAATAGTAGAAGAAAACCTCCTAGGCTTGGAACAACTACTAAGGATGATCAAGGGGAAAAGTGCAAAGGCAGGACTACTGTTGAACATAAAGAAAAGAAAAATAATGATGATGGAGAATCTAGACAAATTCAACCTAGAGAATGAAGAAATAGAAGCAGTATCAGAGCTCTCATACTTGTGATTAAATATTGATAGAAATGGGGACTGCAGTAAGGAAATCAGAAGAAGATTAAGAATGGGGAGGGTGGCTATGAAAGACCTAGAAAAGATCATAAAATGCAAAGAATCATAAAAGCCATTGTTTTCCCTTTTACCATGTCTGGATGTGAGAGCTGGACAGTTAAGAAAGAAGATAGGAAGAAAATCAATTCACTGGAGATGTGGTGCTGGAGAAGAGTGCTGAGGATCCCATGGATGGCCAAGAAGACAAACAAATAGGTCTTAGAGCAGATCAAGCCAGAAAGCTCCCTGGAAACAGAAAGAGAGGAAAGCTGCATGCTAGATGGATGGACTCTATAAAAGAGATCATGAGTATGAATTTGCAGGAACTAAACATAATAGTGGGAGACAGGCGGTCTCGGAGATGGTCTCCTCCACAGGGTCGCCATGGGTCAAAATCGACTTGAGGGCAGGTAACAACAAACATAATAAAATATGGTATGTGTAATATAGGTGTAAATAAACCATATGAAATGAATTTATATTTCTATGAGTATTTTTAGCTTTTATTTAGTAAGATCCTACATTTTTTCTTGAGTGCCATACAATTTGCAGTGCCTTGTCTTCCTTTGTGGTTAGAGCATCTTGTCATCCTGGGCATGCTAATTATTCTGTCTAGTTTAAGCCACTTGGGAAGGAAGAAGAAACTACTCATAAGTATTGACCGCAGCTCAAATTGACTTCCACTCACTTTGTACTCTCAGTTCTGAGATTTAATCAATGACTTCACATTTCAAGGCCACATTTCCAAGTAGTAATTGTGTTTGTTCCTTGCTGCATGCACCTGATAAGGTGGGTTGCAGTCCACAAAACCCTTATCTCTTTGCATTCCTGTAAGGACTAGAAATTTACTGGATTATTTCTTTTTTAAAAGCTGAGAATTCTCAATCGAATTCTGCTGCCAATACAGAATCCTGTATCCACAGAGCACCATAACAGAATGATGTTCTGGCACTCTTCCGGACAAAATTCAAGCATTGGTTTTGACCTCTTGAGCTTTAAAGGAGTCTGAGAAAGCTTTGGCACATGAAAAAGAACATCTTGATCTTATCTTTGGTTGCCAGTTACGCAATATAGGTCAGAGGAGAGTACTTACTCTACAGGCTCAAGGCATATTATGGGTGTGCAACCTCCCCTCTTGCAATGAGGTAAATCAGAGCAATGGGGAAGGCAATGGCAAACCTCCTCTGAACAGGTCTGCCTAAGAAAATTTTGTGAGGGAGTGCTGTAAGTCAGAAATATCTTGAAGGCACCCAACAACAACAAAAACAAAATCAGAGTAATGCAACCAAAGGAAGAAGGCATTATTCCATACCATTTGAGCTGTCAATCTCATAACTGGAGTGTATGGTGGCAGCATTTATTAGCTCAGCATCCCACAAACAGAAATCATTACAGTCATCAGAAACAGTTCTGATTTTCAAGGTGTAGTTTACCACTGGTGGCTATCTTTAGTGCTTTCTTTTTCTGGTGAAAAGGCAGCATACACCTTTAATAAATAAATGGCTACAATCCTACACTGAGAAGCCAGAGCCTAATGTTGTGTGCAAAGTTATGCAGCAGTTGCACATCTCCTCATTAGTGATCTGTGGCATTGTGTAACCAAAGGTACAACCCAATGTAAATGTACATCTGCCTGTGCAGTACACAGTGTACATCCATAAGCAGCATGGATATGGCTCCATGTGGAATGGCACTGCATACACACCTCCACTTCCACAGCCTTGACCTCAATGAGGATGTTCTCCACTGGGTAAAGATGTCCAACTGCTTCCACAGAGGAATTCACTCAACAATAATAACAATGGAATTGGATGCCACAAAACATCTCCTTACCTGCTTGGAGGGTTCTGAGTTCCGAGTGACCTCCTCATAGGCCCCCACATTGTTCCAGGTAGCAATAAAGGCATGCTGTGGGGTGAAGTCGGTAGCACTAGGAAATCCAGCCTGAATCATCTGGGTAGCTTGATCCAGCACGTCCCTGGATTCGTCCAGGCGGTAATAGATTTTACCCTTCCCTCCGCTGGTATCAATGTCTGATAAGAAGGGAGCAATTGCGGGGAAATCTGTAGGAAGGTCATCGTCCACATACTGGGTCTCCCTGGGGAAGTCCTGGGTAGATATGATCCCGTTGGTCCCAACCTGTCAGGGAACCAGGTTAAAAAAGAAAAAGAGATCCATCAGGAAATACAATCACCTTGAATGTGAGACTATTGATCTGTCTGTTATCTAAACTGATAGCCAGCATGGTGTGGTTGTTTGTGCATTGGACTAAGACTCTGGAGAGCAGGGTTCGAATCCTGGCTCAGCCATGGAAACCCACTAGGTGTCCTTGGGCAAGTTACACTCTCTCAACCTCAGAGGATGGCAGTGGCAAACCCCCTCTGAAGACACTCGTCAAGAAAACCCTTTGGGTCTCTATAAATCAGAGTTGACTTGAAGGCATACAATAACATTGATCTGGTAAGTACTGCAGTTTGTTCTGTTCTCATCTACTTTTTGCCTTGGGTACCTTTTGGGGGGGGGGGGGGCATGTGTTAAATAAATAAAGACATGAGGTAGGGGTGGGTCATTTCTGCCCAGTGGGCCACTGAAATTCTCTATCTGGACTTCCAACACTCTTATCTCTGATCGCTCCAGAAATCACTATA
>NC_056522.1:377376027-377383657 GCF_019175285.1 Sceloporus undulatus
ATCCACAGCATTCCCTTCATCTACCAAGCTGGTAATTTTATCAAAGAAAGATATCAGATTTGTCTGGCGTGACTTCTTTCTTTGAAACCCATGTTGACTTTTTGTGATTATGACATTGCTTTCTAGATGTTCAAGGACTCTCTGTTTAATAATCTGCTCTAGAATCCATACATGGTAATAGGGAATATAATGGCTTGTATGATTCTTTGCATTTTATGATCTTTTCTAGTTCTTTCATAGCCACCCTCCCCATTCTTAATCTTCTTCTGATTTCCATACTGCAGTCCCCTTTTCTATCAATGTTTGATCCCAAGTATGAGAACTCTTTTACTGCTTCTATTTCTTCATTGTCTAGAAAGTCCATAAATAGCTTCCAGTCTTTCAAAAAGTATCCAATAGGTTTACCCTTTACAAACCACATTAATTTAGCAATTTGGGCTAACTCGGCAACTGTAACAATCCATTCTTTCATCACTGGAAGTGCAGTTCACTTCCAAGTTTGAGCAGTGTCCTCGCTGTTATTATCATATATGGTAGAAGGGAAACAGAATTATTCTTATGAGGGACAATGCTCCCATTTTGCCCTTTCTGTCCCTACACTCCTAAGAGGGAGAGAGACAGTGGCTAATCTTTCACTGGTTGACTTCATAGGATCTCCACACCTCCTAATCCAAATCGGCCTGCAAGCCCTTTCCTTAAGCCTTTCACAGAGGCCTACCACATCCAAACTGATGCCCTCCAGATGTTTCAGACAGCTCTTCCCACCGGCTCAAACTCACAAGGGGAGGACCGTGGGAAATTAACTCCAAAACATCTGAAGGTATTTAATCGGTTAGTAAAGTAGGGGCATCACCCCACTGCACAAGAAAGAGGACACCAGGGATTGCCATAACAACAGGATCATTGCATCAGTCTCCCGTGCAAGCAAAGTGATGCTGAAAAATTCTGCATTTTAGGGTTCCATTTATGGTGTAGTGATTTGAGCGTTGGGATTTATTGGGGCACCAGGGTTCTAACTAGGATGGAGGGAATCCTGATGAAGTTTGCAGATGACACAAAAGACATTGCAAAAACTGGAACAGAGTTCCAAAGAACCTAGATAATCTAGTAAAATTGGGCAGAAATTAATACCATGAAATTCAAAAGAGGCAAATACAAAATTTTACATGATGGATACTGGAGGCAGCTGCTGTTTGCCTTGCCTATTTTAGGCAGACACACACAGCAGCAGTAAAATTGGCTAGAGTGCAGTGGGCCCTTGTTATCCACTGGGATTTGGCTCCTGGATCCCCCATACATAACAAAATCCGTGAATGCTCAAGTCCCATTAAATACAATGGCATAGTAAAATGATGTCCCTTGTATAAAATGGAAAATCAAGGTTTGCTATTTGAAATTTATATTTTTTTGAAATATTTCCAAGCCATGGATGCTTGAATCCATGGATAAAAAATCTGTAGATAAGGAGAGCTGACTGTACAATCCCATTTCCCCCCATAACAACCTTCATTGCTTTTTTAAAAAACTGCAGACACCCTTCTGCAACCTGACACCAAAAGTCTGTGTTTCTCCAGGCCTCCTTCACCATCTTTCCAATATTGCTGTTAAAAAACATCCAGCTAAATAGAGGATGAAGAGGAAAAAGCTGGTCTGAGCAGACATCAAAACATTTTGGAAAATGGAGCTTCTGTTGTCAGAGGAGAATACTGCACTACTTAAACCGCTATACTGCGGCTATTCCACTTTTACTGCTCCGGCTGCCTCCTGTGGAGTCCTGTGGAATGGGATGGCTTTTTTACATTGGGTGTTTGCTATATGGGCTGGTTTTAAGGTTTGCTATTTTATATTGTTTTTATGTGATGTTTTAATTGTTTTATTGTTTTATTTTTGAGCTCCCTTGGGTCCCTTTCCGAGAGAAATTAGAAATTAAATTAATAATAACAACAATAATAATAAGGTGTAAAAGTGGAATAGCAACATTATAAGAGTGTAGTGCAGTGTACCCCAGAGTCGTTGGCTGCAGAAATAATGCAGAATTCAAAGATATAGCAGTCTAAGTTGGTAGAATCTGTATGTAGAGAGATCTTGTAGCACCTTTGAGACTCACTGAAGGAAGGAAGCTAGCAGCATGAGCTTTAAGTCTACTACAGTCTATTACTTTAACTCTACTACATTCGTAGACTTAAGTGTACTTCCTCAAATACATTTGGTGACTTCAGTCTATGAAATCTCCTGCTGCCAACTTCTTTCAGCTATAAGATCTCTCTACATACAGAAATAATGCAGTTTAACACCTCTTAAACCACTGTGGCTCTGGGATTTGTAGTCTGGTGCAGCATTTAGCTTCCTCTGTCAGAGAACTCTGGTGCCACAACAAAGGACCAACTCATGCTGTCATCTCCTTTCTTTCCATGAGTCTCAGAGGTGCTACAAGATATCTCTACATACTGATTCTACAGACTTTACACAGCTAAAAATCTTTGAATGCTAGGATGCCCTAGCATGGAGCCATGGCAAGGAAAGTGAACTCAAGCGAGATTGTTCCTGCAGTGTGGATGCAGCCTTACAAGGCAATCCCTGGCATGTAATTACACTGTGCCTCAATGATGCTAAAAGAGTGCATCTCTCTGGGCAAAAATGAGAGCAGACAGAGGAGCCCTGTGCCATGCCCAGGAATGTCTTGGGCAAACAGAGGCTGCCTAACCTAAAGAGGCTGGCATTGGCATCCCAGTGCCTTAGCACACGCGGGTGCCCTCCTCCCTAGGGCTCTCTTGGCTTGCAAAGGAATAGATCCCGGTCATGTAACGCTCCCCCCAAAGTCATATACAAGCGAAGACTCTGCCCACCGTTGTTTTATTATTGTAGTATTGTTTTTAGATTTTTGTTGTCTGTAATTTTAATAGATGGAATTGTTTAATCCTTTTTTAAGGGGGGGAATTGTATATATTGTATTTTTTAAAGGTTGTACGCCACTTTGATTGCGGAAACAAAAAGTGGGATATAAATTAAAGTTTTAATTATTTATTATAAGTAGCCCTTTTTCTCCATGCCTGGGGTGCCAGTTTTGGGTGCCCATAGACATGTTTTTGGGTCCCCCCCCCCCCCCCGCCGGTTTACCTTCCCCACCCAGAACAGAAAAGGCAAGGGCGGATGTTGAAGAAAAGGCTGGTACCTAGGCCCTTTCTTTCATAAACATGTCTTTTATTTTATTTTTTTACTGAATCCATCCCTTGCAAAGGGAGCCTCCAAAATGACCATTTCAAGCACTAAATGCATCAGAGGAAGTAGACTGAACTCTAGGAAAGCTCATGGTGCCAACTTCTTTCTTTCAGCGAGTCTCAGAAGTGCTACAAGATCTCTCCACATACTGATTCTACAGACGAACACAGCTCTATTTTTGAATAAGAATAATAGGTAACAATAACTAATAAGAATTCAAAGATATAGATATGTTAGTCTGTAGAATCAGTAAGCTGAGAGGCCTTGTACACCTATGACTTGCTGAAAGAGAGTAAGCGGCAGCATGGGCTTTCCTAGACTTCATTCTGCTTCCTCAGATGCCTTTGGTGCAAATATATCTGAGGAAGTAAACTTAAGTCTAGGAAAAGCTCATGGTGCCAACTTCTTTCTTTCAGCGAGTCTGAAAGGGGCTACAAGTTCTCTCTGCAGGCTAATTCCACAGACTCACACAGCTATAGTTTTGAATTCCCCATTGAAAGCAGTGATTCCCAAATCCTCACGGTTGTTGGATTCCAGCTCATTGCAGCCACAGCCATTTGGACCAATACTCTGAGAGCTGAAGTTCAAACCACTGGAAGGCCTGAGTTTGGGAAGCACTGAAGGGGGTCCAGACCTCTTACCAGGGCCAGGCTGGTGTCGTGGTTTGAGCCTTGGAATAGGACCCTAGGAGATCAGGGTTCAAATCCTGACCCTGGAAAGCCCCCTGGGTGATTTTGGCCAAGTCACACTCTCTCAGCCTCAAAGCATCTTTTTGTTTGTTTTTAACTGCCCTCAAGTCGATCCCAACCTTGAGGATGAGACACCTCCAAGACCCTCTGTCCTCTATTGCTCTGCTCAACTCCTGCAAACTCATATTCAGGATCTCTTTAATAGAGTCCATCCATCTTGCATGTAGCCTTCCTCTCTTTCTACTTCCCTTTACCTTTCCTAACATTACTGTTCTTTCCAATGATTCATGCCTTCTCAGGATGTGCCCAAAGACAATCTTGACTTCTAGGGAGATTTCTTCTCCAGCACCACATAAAATCCTAGAAACCTAGGGTTGGAAGAGACCTCAAGGGCCCTGATCCAGTCCAACTCCCTTCTGCCATGCAGGAACTCTCAATCAAAGCATCCCTGACAGATGTCCATCTAGCCTCTGTTTAAAGACCTCCAAAGATGGAGACTCCGCTATAATTTTGATCCTGACCTCTGGAGTATTAGCTACTCCTCCTAATTTGGTGTCATCTGCAAATCTGATAAGTATTCCCCCAATTTTGTCCTCCAAGTCATTGATAAAGATGTTGAATAGCACTGGCCCCAGGACAGAGCCCTGTGGGACTCCACTGGTCACTTCTCTCCAGGATGAAAAGGTGCCATTGTTGAGCACCCTTTGGGTTCGGACTGTCAACCAGTTACAAATCCAAATGGCTTGTAGGATTCTAACTTTTGTACCTAGTTGGGCCAGGGCAAAAAACAAAACAAACCCCACCCTCTGAAGAAACCTTGCCAAGAGAAGCCCCTTGGGATCTCCTAAAGGACTGGAAGACCCCCAACAGCCCCAACCCCCCTAGACTTACATAGAGGTGCTCAAAGAGGGTCTCGTAGAAGAGCATGGGCAGGGCGACTGGAGGCGAGGTCTCATCGTCCCCTTCGGGCAGTTCTTGGTCCCCCTGGGAGCCCCCGAAGGGGAAGAGGGCAGATCGGGGCAAGGAAGCCCCCCTGGAGACCCCCAGCAGGAAAAGCAAGAGCATCCCCTGGAGATCCATGCTGCTAGGCAATGCAAAAGCCCTCCTTGGCTGGCTGGCTGGCTGGCTGGCTGGCAAGCCCACTGCTCCGATCCCCTCTGGCCCCTGCTTTCTCTGGGTGGGGCCCCAGGGGTCCGCCCCCCTCACGCCATTGGCTGCCCGAAACTCCCACTGACCAATCCCCTCCTCGCCCCCCTCCCTCCTGCAACATCTGGAGCTCATTAGGCGCCTCTGCTGCTGCTGCTGCTGCAATGAGAGAGACTGGCTCTCTCAGCAGAAAGGGCCGCCTTAGAATCCTAGACTCCTAGAGTTGGAAGGGACCCCAAGGGCCATCCAGTCAACCCCACTCTGCCATGCAGGAACTCCCAATCAAAGCATCCCCTTCCACAGAGGCTGGATATTTAGGGATTTCGATTGTATATTTTTAATTCTTGTAAACCGCCCCAATTGCATTCTGTATTAATATTATTTTAAAAAATAATACTTAAAAATTATTAATTTCCAACATTAAAAAAAGCCAAGCAAACCTCACAAAACACTGTCATCTTGTTGTTGTTGTTGTTATTATTATTTATTATTTTATTTTTATCCCGCCTTTCTCCCAAAGTGGTTGCCAAGGCGGCCAACAACACCTGGAAAGCACATTAAAACACCTCTTAAAATCCTACAATTAAAATCATAGAAAAATATTTTTAAAATTACACATTTAAAATTTAAAACCTACAAAGTTTAAAAATGATAACCCAAAACCAACCCCCTCATCCCCCCAAAAAACTAAGCCAGCTCCACTGCCCCAAGATGTCTCTCCCCAAATACGACTCTTTTGATTTTAACTGGATTTTATCATGTTGTTATATATGTAGTTAGTTTTTGTGGAGGTTAAGGGTTTATGTAATTTTACTTTGTAGTTAATTATGTATTTTTGTGTATTTTATGTTATAACCCGCCTCGATCCTTTAGGAGAGGCGGGATAAAAATAAAAATTATTATTATTATTATTATTATTATTATTATTTTAAAAGGCCTATTTAAATAAAACAATTACTTGTTCAACAAGTCATTGTGGCTCTGATAACATCCAAACAGTGATACCTTTATTGGGACAACCAAAATGCACAATTGCCTGTTGCAAGCTTTCAAAGCCACACTGGCTTCTTCCTCAGGAAAACAGGAGCAAGAAATGGAAGGTGTTAGTCCTAGGCCTGCCTTTTGCTGTGTCTGGTCTGAATTCCAGTCCATCTGCCTTGGTCCAGGCCTTGGAGGTAGAGAGGAACGGCTGGACCTCTTACCCTTTCCCTCCACCACTCCCTTCTCCTTCTCTGTCTTGTCTTTTTAGATTGTAAGCCCGAGGGCAGGGAACCGTCTAACTAAAAAGACTGCATGTACAGTGCTGTGTAAATTTACAGCGCTTCATAAATAAAGGTTAATAATAATAATAATTCAGATGGCAGGGAGGGCTATCTACAGACTGACACTTCCCACTTTTTTGGCCATGGGGTCAGTGGGAGATTTTCAAAGCCAAGGCAATGTAATGTCCATTTGCAATTCAAGGAAGATGTTTCTTTGGAATCCAGCATGTCTCCTTCCTTTGTGAAGCCACAGGCTCCTATCTAAGTAGAGAGACATTTCATGAAATTTCAAGCAGTTTCTTGAGAAATCCAGTGTTCCCAACCTATATAGGACCCCACAGGCAGACAAGACACATGTTACAAAACAAAATCTAAAAACACTAACATAAATACAAATTCTTGCTTTTTAGCGATGCTCAAAATGGAGGACATTTTGGAATTCCTCCTGGACAGAAGCCTGAAATGTAGGGCATGTCCTGGAAAAGGAGGACATCTGGTCACACTGGCAAATCCTCTCTCTACAAATCTTGCCCAGAAACCACATACTCCCATTATAGGTTATCCTTAGGGGCTCCATAAGTTGGAAATGACATGCAAGCGCACAACAGCAACATGGAACAGATAAGGGAGAGAGGCTGAAGCAGGTGTGTGTGTGTGCCACTGCCGACCTTCATTATTTGCTGCCTGAGGCAGGTGCTCACTGTGCCTATTGGCATCATTGGTCCTAGCAGCTGTCCTTTGCATTCTTGAAAGCAGAATTCAGAGACATTGTTGTGTTAGTCTGGAATCTCAGTCTGCAAAGGGATCTTGTGACACCTTTGAAAGGAACTGTGCAAAAGTTGTCACAGAAGATCTGAGCAAGTAGAACAAGTCTATGAAAGCTTAAAGGTGCTATGCTACAAGAAACCTTTGCATTTGTCTGCCTTTTCCCCCCTTATCACAAGGCCATCCTATATATTGTCCATTCAAAAGTAATTTGCATGGAGTTTACTCTTCCATAGTGGGCACCATTTTGCAGTCTTTTAGTTCCTTAAATTGGGGCTTTGTAGCCAGCCGGCCAGAGCCTGACTCCCAGACTTTCCCCATCTGTTTCCCAGTATCACAAAGAACATCCTTTTGTAATTACTTTTTTTAAAAAAAGGAACCCCTTGTTCAATCCCTGGACATCCATGTCAAATGCCCTGGGGAGAACTAGAATGTTTCCTGTCTCTTTATTTTAGTGCAACTTCTAATTAATTCTTTTTTTGGGTGCAAAGGCCAAGGGAACAGAGGGAGGAAGTGGAGGATGCATTGCACATAGGCCTGCATTCACTA
>NC_056522.1:377383682-377435898 GCF_019175285.1 Sceloporus undulatus
CACTAAACCTTAATGCAAGTTCTGTTAGGAAGAAAGCTGCATCTGCCATAAAGAAAACTCCCTCAGTCTTAGAATCATATAAATAAATAATAATAAATTTTTATTATTTTATACCGCCCTCCTGTAATCAGGGCGGTTCACAGCAAATATCAATAAAACATTAAGATACATAAAAACACCCCTCTCTCACTGACCCCTCCCCTGGTAAAAAGCCACCACACGGTTCTGGGAGCTTCTTCCCAGGTGACATGGGGGGGGCAGCAGCAGAAGTAGTCCTCCACAGCTCTCGGCAGTCCCGATGTTGCTGGGTCTGCCTGATGGCTCCCTGAGGCGAGATGACAGTTGAAGAGGGAGGGGCCTCTTCCTTCAGGCAGTCCTCGATGTTGCTGGGTCTGCCTGATGGCTCCCTCTGAGGCCGAGATGACAGTTGAAGAGGGAGGGGCCTCTTCCTTCAGGCAGTCCTCGATGTTGTGGGTCTGCCTGATGGCTCCCTCTGAGGCCGAAGATGACAGTTGAAGAGGGAGGGGCCTCTTCTTCAGGCACTCTCGATGTTGCTGGGTCTGCTGATGGTCCTCTGAGCCGAGATGACAGTTGAGGAGGGAGGGGCCTCTCCTTCAGGCAGTCCTCGATGTTGCTGGGTCTGCCTGATGGCTCCCTCTGAGGCCGAGATGACAGTTGAAGAGGAGGGGCCTCTTCCTTCAGGAGTCCTCGATGTTGCTGGGTCTGCCTGATGGCTCCCTCTGAGGCCGAGATGACAGTTGAGGAGGGAGGGGCCTCTTCCTTCAGGCAGTCCCCGATGTTGCTGGGTCTGCCTGTGGCTCCCTCTGAGGCTGAGATGACAGTTGAAGAGGGAGGGGCCTCTTCCTTCAGGCAGTCCCCGATGTTGCTGGGTCTGCCTGATGGCTCCCTCTGAGGCCGAGATGACAGTTGAAGAGGAGGGGCTTCTTCCTTCAGGCAGTCCTCGATGTTGCTGGGTCTGCCTGATGGCTCCCTTGAGGCGAGATGACATTGAGAGGGAGGGGCCTCTTCCTTCAGGCAGTCCTCGATGTGCTGGGTCTGCCTGATGGCTCCTCTGGGCGCGAGATGACAGTTGAAGAGGGAGGGGCTCTTCCTTCAGGCAGTCCTCGATGTTTGCTGGGTCTGCCTGATGCTCCCTCTGAGGCCGAGGTGACAGTTGAGAGGGAGGGGCCTCTTCCTTCAGGCAGTCCCGATGTTGCTGGGTCCTGATGGCTCCCTCTGAGGCCGAGGTGACAGTTGAAGGGGAGGGGCCTCTTCCTTTCAGGCAGTCCCCGATGTTGCTGGTCTGCCTGAGGCTCCCTCTGAGGCCGAGGTGACAGTTTGAGAGGGAGGGGCCTCTTCCTTCAGGCAGTCCCCGATGTTGCTGGGTCTGCCTGATGGGCTCCTCTGAGGCCGAGGTGACAGTTGAAGAGGGAGGGGCCTTTCCTTCAGGCAGTCCTCGATTTTGCTGGGTCTGCCTGATGGCTCCCTCTGAGGCCGAGGTGAAGTTGAAGAGGGAGGGGCTCTTCCTTCAGGCAGTCCCCGATGTTTGCGTCTGCCTGATAGCTCCCTTGAGGCCGAGGTGACAGTTGAAGAGGGAGGGGCTCTTCCTTCAGGCAGTCCTCGATGTTTGCTGGGTCTGCCTGATGGCTTCCTCTGAGGCCGAGATGACAGTTGAAGAGGGAGGGGCCTCTTCCTTCAGGCAGTCCCTGATGTTGCGGGATCTGCCTGATGGCTCCCTTGAGGCCGAGATGAGTTGAAGAGGGAGGGGCTCTTCCTCAGGCAGTCCTCGATGTTGTTTATGTTTTATGACACAAGGGAGATCGGGAGTTATCTGTGATATCCTGGAAAAATCGCGTAATTACTTGAAACGATTTCACACAACAAACCTGCCATTAAAGTGGACACAAAGAAGCATTATGTGCATCTTCTTACTTTCGGGATTTCAGCAACAATGCATTTCCGATATCACTTTATTTGTTCAATTGGTGTGATAATCATTTGACACATTACTCACCATTTTTGCTTTATTTGTTGGATGCTTTAAATGCATTTAATCTCTCGTTAATGCTAAAATTAGCCCCAGCATGATAAACTCCACAGAGTTGGAAGAGACCCCAAGGCCATCCAGTCCAACCCCCTGCCATGCAGGAAATCTCAATTAATCATATCGACAGATGACCATCCACCTCTGTTTAAAAACCTCCAAAGAGGAGACTCCACTACTTTTCAAGGGAGTGTGTTCCACTGTCAACAGCCTTACTGTCAGGAAGTTCCTCCTAATGTTGAGGTGGAATCTCTTTTCCTGCAGCTTGCATCCATTGTTCCGGGTCCTTGTCTCTGGAGCAGCAGAAAACAAGCTTGCTCCTCCTCAAAGGAGCCTGCATTGGTCATTGGGTATTAGGGTTTATTGGGCTTCCTCATTTATTTATTATTCATTTATTGCACTAAATATAGACTCCTAAAGTTAGAGAGACCCCACACTGGCTTTCTTCAAGCTGTTGTGTTTTCGATTTATGGCAACCTGAACATATACATGAGTTTTCGGGGTTGAGAGTCATGGAGTGGGTTTGCATGTTGAGCAGGGAATCGAACCCTGGTCTCCAGAGTCATGGTCCAACACTCCAACCTCTACGCCACACTGACTTAGACATGCTATACTAACACCAGTGACTTCTATTTTGCATTTGTACCATAGTTATCGAGCTTTTTGCTTTCCAGTGTTTAGTAAAATATATTACTCCCAAAGAGACATCTTGACCAGTTGGACTCCTTAAGAACATCTTCTGCTGCCAGAGAAATAGGAGTGTCCCCACATGACACCAGGAAAGGAGGCCCATGCAAAATGAAGTCACCTCTTTGTGTCGCGGCTGAGCTCTATCTCCCTTCTGCACTTGGCAAGAAAACGTTTGGGAGAGGAGGTGAGAAGCATGGACACATTTGCAAGAGGTCATCCCTTATCCCGTGTCAAGGAAGAAAATTTGTTCCCCAAAATTTGAGTTAGAGCAAAAATTTTCTCTCTCTTTTTTTTTAAGGAATAGAAGCACATGCAATTTGTTGTTGTTGCATGCCTTCAAATCATTTCTGACTTATGGCAACCCTAAGGCGAACCTATAATGGGTTTTTTTGGCAAGATTTATTCAAAGGAGGTTGCCATTGCCTTCTCCTAGGCTGAGAGAGTGTGACTTGCAACAAGGTCACTCAGTGGCTTTCATGGCCAAGCAGGGAATTGAATCCTGGTCTCAGAGTCATAGTCCAACGCTCACCGTAGACCACTCTAGACTCACATTATTTGACACTCCTATTATCATCCTAGTGGCAATTGTGATTCCTGTGTCAATGGATTGCAAATTCAATCTGGTTTCAGTGTTAAACTTAAAGGAGTTGTCCAAAGGGCTGAATTGTGGCGCAGTGCTGTTCAGCCCCTGGATTGCTCCTCTTAGATTCCCAACCTCCACTGGCCTGAGGTTGACTTTCCATGATGCAAGAAGAACCTGTATGTATTTTGTGCAGGGGCATTGTTAGAAGTGGGGGGGTGCAGTTTGCACTGAGTGACATCTCAAAGAGAGTTTCCTGGTGTGTTCGTGGGAAGGGACAGCCTCCGTGGTGTATGGCTGCACCTTTCCACAGTAACCAGGACTCCCAGGATGTAAGGTCCTGGGGAGTGTAGCCCCCTATATACCCACAAATACCCCATATTTTCTTTCTCATATGTAGAAACAACTGTTTTGAGAGATTGATGCTTTTCAGGAACACTAGGTCGGTTCCCAGGAGAAAACGAACATGTCCTGAGGCATATGGACATCCAGGTAACAAGACATTAAATCGAAATGTATGAATAACACTCCTTCCTTTACGAAGTAAGCTGCTCACACCGAAAGCAGTAAGCCAGCTTCTTTACCTACCCCTTGTGTGTTCCCAGTTAAACTTCCCTGTCAGTCCATCCTGGGAATATCCTGACCATCACTGTTTTTTTTCACACTAAAATTAAAGCCATCAACCAGTCCAAATCCCGTTGTCATTCCTGGGGAAAAGACAGCCAGCCTTCGTTACTTGACCAGATAGCCCATTGCATGGGACTAGTTTTAAGCTATAAATATGGTTCCAAAACCTAGATTCTCCACACAGCATACCCTCTGTGCTTTGTGTATGTTCTGTGTCACTCTCAGCTCCCAGTCTGAGTCAATTCGCTTTTCATGGTCTACTCAACAGGTATTATAACTCCATGCAGACCCTAGAACTCTGCTCTCCCCTTTCCATATTTCCATTTGATTACTCTGTATGCTGTGTCTGTTTTGAACTGATCTTGTGTGTGCAATTGCACTCTGCATTTTCTAAATAAAACCTTTTTAATTCGCTCAGAACCTGGAGTCCTCCCCAGTTAGTGCTGTATAAACAGGTGCAAATGGTCCAAAAGTTACCCAAGTCTTTTGCAAAATCTAATTTCCTCAACATGTGAAGTAATGCTGACAGTCACAGGCCCACCCGCCACCTATTTTTGGGTAACAGGAGAAACCAGTCCACCAGCCTGCAGGCAGCAAAGAAGTCAGCATGCCACAATGAAAACATAGAGACCACTCCTTCACCAAATAGTACCTGGACCCCTTTGGGAGTTGCAAACAAAGCAGGGAGGCCAAATAGCCTGGATAATACTGGGTTGACACCAATCCTAGTGATGCCACTGATGTGTATATAAGAAGATTTGCTGCAGCACTTGTTTCTGTATGGGTTTCTTGCTCTCTCTTCCTCCTCTCCCCTAAAGCAGGTATTTGATTGAATGCAAGTATTTGATAGCCAAAGTCTCCATTGACTGGAAGCAACTGCCCATTCTTCTAATGAATCCTTCCAGCCTCTGCCCTTGCTAGAGATGTCCATACCCTCCAACTGTCCCATTTGAAAGAAGAATCCTCTGTCATTCTTTTTTTAGCTGTTTTTAAATGTTTTGGTATCTTTTCTCCCACTTTCCCCCATAGCTTTACTTCAGTTACTGCAAACGGTTCAAGCGGAAAAGTAGTTTGTGCTCAATTAAATTAGCAACGGGAGAGGAGGAAGATGGAGTCTTGCCTTTACCAGTAAGTTCAGGCAAAAGCTATCTCAGAGACCGCCTCTTCCCATACAATCCTCCCCATGCTCTGGAGGAACTTGTTGCAGCCTCAAAAATCAAGGCTTGCGGCAACCTCCCGAGGGCTTTTTCTGCTGTCGCCCCCAGGCTCTGGAACGACCTGCCGGACAAGATCCGTCAATTAACATCTTTGGACAGCTTCAAAAAGGCTGTCAAGACGGATCTCTTAGGCAGGCCTTCCCAGACTGAAATTCCCAGCCTCAGGATCTCAGATCTCCCCCCCCCAGTAATGTCTCCAAAGCCTCCTTTTCTTTTCTTAGAACTGAAGTTGCAGTGGTTTGTTGGTTGGTATTATTTTTGTTTAATTTATTGTTATTTTAACTAGTTTATTGTGGTTTTAAATTAGATATGTAGTTTAATAACTTTTTAAGGGGTGAGGGGAAATATATTGTTTTTATGCTGTATGTTTTTTAATGTTGTAAACCGCCGGATTGGTTCGCCACAGGGCGGTATATAAATAAAAATTATTATTATTATTATTAATTATTATTATTATTATAAACTGCTGCAGTCTCTTTTAGCCTGTCTTTTCCTCTTTACTAATAACTTTTGCCATCTTGCCACACTCTGTATTGCTTGCCACATGTCCAAGTTTTCATCTGTGAAATGTTAAATATGAAATGTGGATTTCATGGATTGAACCTGCATGCAAAGGACGAGCTTTCACAACAAACTATGGCCCGGTACAGATGGGCAGAGAGAGGCGTGCCCATGCCGATCCTAGGGTTCGCAGCACACCAACCGCAGGCTCTGGAACCCTAGCCTGTACGGACTCCATCATTATGGCGACTTTCTGTCCACATGACGGCCGCCACGATGACGTTGTTTCCGTGCAGCATTTGGACATCACTTCCAGGAAGTGGCGTCATGGCAGCGCCCTTTCCCTTTTACGGCGCTGCCAAAAGAAGCCGCTTAGAGCGGCTTCTTTTTGGCAGCACATAGGTGCTGCACGGTGCAGCTGCTGCAACACTAACAAGGGGGAAAGACGGGTGACATGAGCCATCCTTCTGTACCAGGCGTGACTCAAATATGGCTCTGAACAAAGTCTTATTTAAATAGCAATGGCGGAGTACATACCGCCAGAAAGAGGCGCCTCCCCCACACCTCTCTTTGCTCCGCAGGAGCGCCGCAGCAACCAAATGACGGTGCTCCTGTGGAGCAAAGAAGGAGTGCCCGAAACAGCTCCTCTTTGCGGTGCTGCAAAGTGTGAGAGACGTTGCGATGACATTGCAGCTGCGCCACCCCATTTGGAGGCGGTGCAGCTGCGATGTCACCATTACGTACCACATCTAGTGGACACGCTGCAGGTGCGGCGCCCTTGTCATGTGCGAGGGCTGCCAAGTGTGTGTGCGCTCTGCCCACCAGGCAACCCTCACACATGACGAGGGCGCTCAAAGGCCGTCTGTTCCGGGCAATATGCACCAATTAAAACCAGTTTTTCCAGTGTCTTCCCAACCAGCATTCCCTCTTCATGTTTTAATACACTCCCATCGCCCCAAGTTTAATCCCCTCCTGTCTCCCTCAGCAATATAGCAAATCAGGATCAAATCCTCCAGACAGTTAAGCAGTTTTTGCAAATTGAGACCACAGTCAAAAAGGTATTGAAAGAATGGAAAGCAGCGATTTGCATGGTCATTCTTACATTCTTTGTCCTTTCATTCAAAAGCAAAATTAATTTTTAAAAACCTTTGTCTTTGCAATCCTCACACCCTCCCAAAAATCCAGCTGAGTTGAGAAAGAAAAAGATGGAGCACAGAGCAAATAGTTCAGATGAGTACAAGGAGTGGGGTTGGTGTGTGGGGGAAATTCTTTTATTTTCATAGCCATGAAAACTGATAAGAGTTTCAGATCCCTCCTACCTCAAAAGGTTTGCTCAGGCCTGGGGACACGAAAAGAGGAGGGTAATTTTGGGAGAAAAGGCCCAGTCTCCTATTCTCATAGCAACTGCCATGACTGACATGGAAAATGAGTGGGATGGGACCATTCTTCCCATCCAGAGGTCGGGTTGCTAGCTTGGTTGGTGCTATCCATGCTTGATAATAGCTGTCTTTCACAGGCAGCGCTGAACATTTCCTGGGCCCTGCAGAGCATGATTGTGGTTATTTCCACGTATAGGGAAATGAACCACCATCTAAGAATTTCTCATTACACTGCTCCAGAAAGCCACTCTTGTTGCCGCATTTCATTCCTCGAAATAGGAAGAAAAGGGAGAAATAGTTTTGGCTGCTGAAATGCCGCCAGCTCCAAAGTCAGGCAAGTTTAGAGGCTGGCACATGGATGTGTACAAATGTTTGGAGGCTGCGCGTGGCTGAGAGTTACAGGAACACACTTGTTAAGTGGTGGTGCTGTTTTAACTACTAGCCCTGCCTCCCAGGATGTGTTGCCCCTTTTTATATAGGGCTGGTAGAGCCTCCACTAGCAGTTTCAATCTATCTTTCATTAATTTGGGGAAATTCAACTTGGCTCTGAAGAGGGGGGTAATATATAGGATCCGCACCAAATATACCAGTACTTACTATGGAGATCCCAGGCATGGAGACCTATGCAGGGTGCCCGTTTCATACGCGGGTGTGCTATACGTGGCTTCCAGCGTATGCTGGAGCCACACCAGAAAGGCTTCTCCCCCGCCCCAGAAGAACAATGCGGCACACTAGGTGTGCACCAAGGAACGAGCACCATTGTTTCTAATGGGCTTGAGTTCACGCGGTATTTCCCTTACACGGCAGGTCCAGCAAGATCCTCACATAAGGGAAAGGCCACTATTATTTTTATGAAGAAAATAGAAAGTAGCGCACACACAAAGATAACTCATTCAGATATACAATTCAGAGTAAGCAGGTATTTAGGAAAACACAAGGAGAAAGGGGATTTCAGTTTTATTTGATTGGTGGAACCATCTTTTGGCTTTTTGTTTTTCATCTGAAATGCAGATTGCACTCATGCTACTGCTTTAATAATGCTGTTAGCTTGATACATATATCAAGGTGTTTGGTTAATTGCAGATGTTAATTCACTTTCTGAGAAATCTTATAGATTTAAAATAAATAGTATGAAAGGAGGAAAAGACTCTCGTGGTTCTTGGTGACACCATCTGCGAAGCACTTGTTTACATGCACTATTTTCTTTCCTTTTGGACCATGCCCTTCAACTGTGAGAAGATGAGATAACAACCTGTGCATGCAGCTTTTCCCTTCCTCTCCAGAGTTCATAATCCGTTACAATATCTGAAGGCTGTGCCTTGCAGTATCATTGTTTTCCACATGACGAAAAGAAGAATTAATGGTCAGAATGAAACCTATTATTATATTATTATTTATTATTATTATTATTAATGAAACCTATAATGCTCTGCCACTAGATTGTCCCTGCCTTCCCTTCCTAGTGAAAACAGACCAACACATCTGTCTCTTTGAAAACTAAATATCCAGATATCAGAAAATTATATTGGATGGGATCACGTTAATAGAAAGCCAGATGGTGTGATGGTCTGAGTTCAGGACTAGCACTCTGGAGACCAGGGTATGACCCATTCAGCCATGGAAACCTAGGGGACCCTAGGCAAGTGATGCTCTCTCTCACTTCAGAAGAAGGCAAGGCAACTCTGAGCAAATCTGCCAAGAAAACTGCTGTGACCAGTTTAGGCTCTCCATAAATCATAAATGACTTGCAGGGACACAACAACAACAGCAGGGCAATCCCACTTTACTTCCAAAAGTTAATGTTCCCAAACTCTTGAACAAAATCCTGCCTCCGTGACATTCCTAGGAGGTGGGGGAGGGCAGACCAGCATCGGCTTTTGCTGAAATGCAGCCTTACAGTTTGGTCTGAAGAGTTACGGGATGCTGGGAAGATAAACAAGAGCCTTTGGCTCAGGATGAAGATCGAACAGCTGTAGGGTCTGGCTGAAAGCCAAGGATTACTAATGTGGAGAGTGGAGAGCAGAGGAGTCAGACCACTGCATCTATCTTCTTTACTTCCGCTCATTGTCCATTCATCCTCTGCTAGCCCGTGCGTGGTTCTCTCTCTCTGAAGGCCCCATGTTTTCCAAAGTGCATAGGGAAGAGGTGATATAATAGCCTTCTTTAAATCTCTGAAGGGATGTCATGCAGAAGAAGAAGCCAGATTGTTTTCTGAATCAGGAGACGGAGGAATGAGAGAACGGATTTGAGAACGGATAAGAATACCGCACAGACCTCTGTTGGAACGTTCTCATCACGTTACAACTCTCTGGGAACACATTCAATCTGTACCCTACTGGAACACATGTAGAACACATTTAGAACGTTCTCAGAACCCGACTGGAACACATACGTGTGGTATTCTTAAATGTGTTCCGTTCTCATCATGTTCTGAGAACGTTCTCAGAACGCAGTGCGGTAATCTCCCAAATATACCAGTACTTACTATGGAGATCCCAGGCATGGAGACCTATGCAGGGTGCCCGTGTCATACGCGGGTGCACTATACGCGGCTTCCAGCGTATGCTGGAAGCCACACCAGAAAGGCTTCTCCCCCACCCCAGAAGAAACAATGCGGCACACTAGGTGTGCACCACAGGAACGAGCACCATTGTTTCTAATGGGGCTTGAGTTCACGTGGTATTTCCCTTACACGGCAGGGTCCGGAACAGATCCCCCACATAAGGGAAAGACCAACTGTATATTCATTTATGAAGAAAAATAGAAAGTAGCGCACACACAAAGATAACTCATTCAGATATACAATATACAGAGTAAGCAGGTATTTAGGAAAACACAAGAGATGGGAAAGGGGGATTTCAGTTTTGTTTGATCTGGTGGAACTCATCTTTTGGCTTTTTGTTTTTCATTTGAAATGCAGAGTGCACTCATGCTACTGCTTTAATACTGCATATTTAGCTTGATACATATATCAAGGTCTGTTTGGTTAATTGCAGATGTTAATTCACTTTCTGAAGAAATCTTATAGATTTTAAAATAAATAGTATGAAAAGGAGGAAAAGGACTCTCGTGGTTCTTGGTGACACCATCTTCGAAGCCACTTGTTTACATCCACTATTTTCTTTTCCCTTCTTGGACCATGCCCTTCAACTGTGAGAAGAGATGAGATAACAACCTGTGCATGCAGCTCTTTCAGCTTCCTATCCAGAGATTCATAATCCGTTACAATATTCTGAAGGCTGTGCCTTGCAGTATCATTGGTTCCCACATGGACTAAAAAGAAGAATTAATGGTCAGAATGAAACCTATTATTATTATTATTATTATTATTATTATTATTATTATTTAGAATGAAACCTATAATGCTCTGCCACTAGATTGCCCCTGCCTTCCTCTTCCTAGTGAAACAGACCAACACATCTGTCTCTTTGAAAACTAATATCCAGATATCAGAAAATTATATTGGCTGGGATCATGTTAATAGAAAGCCAGCATGGTGTGATGGTCTGAGTTCAGGACTAGCACTCTGGAGACCAGGGTATGAATCCCCATTCGGCCATGGAAACCCTAGGGGACCCTAGGCAAGTGATGCTCTCTCAACTTCAGAAGAAGGCAAGGGCAACTCTGAGCAAATCTTGCCAAGAAAACCGCTGTGACCAGTTTAGGCTCTCCATAAATCATAAATGACTTGCAGGGACACAACAACAACAGCAGGGTAATTCCACTTTACTTCCAAAAGTTAATGTTCCCGAACTCTTGAACAAAATCCTGCCTCCGTGACACTTCCTAGGAGGTGGGGGAGGGCAGACCAGCATCCGGCTTTTGCTGAAATGCAGCCTTTACAGTTTGGTCTGAAAGAGTTACGAGGATGCTGGGATGATAAACAAGAGGCCTTTGGCTCAGGATGAAGATCGAACAGCTGTAGGGCCTGGCTAGAAAGCCAAAGGATTACTAATGTGGAGAGTGGAGAGCAGAGGAGTCAGACCACTGCCGTATATCTTCTTTACTTCCGCTCATTGCTCCATGTCATCCTCTGCTACCCCGTGCGTGGTTCTCTCTCTCTGAAGGCCCCATGTTTTCCAAAGTGCATAGGAAGAGGTGATATAATAGCCTTCTTTAAATCTCTGAAGGGATGTCATGCAGAAGAAGAAGCCAGATTGTTTTCTGCTGCTCCAAGGGCTAGGGGCTAATTTACACCTAAATGTAATTTGAAAATTGTTGTGGATTTTTGCACATTCACATCAACGCTTAATTGTCTCCACTTTCCGGCATAATTTTGCATCTCTTTGCCCTCCCTCTGCTGAAAATGTACAGCCGTGCAAATCCATGTGAAGTGGATGGATGGCCACAAGTTCAATATTTCCTTGAGACAAAGATGGGACATTGGGATGGCAAAAACAGGATGGGGTTATGTAATATTCCGTGCTCATGAAAAATCAAGATGATAACAAACATTTTATTATGTAAATGTATTGAGCTAACCATTATTCTTCAGTGACAGAATTCATACAAACATTTAGGCAGATGTAGAGGGGGGTTGTATTTCACCACAATCATACCATGAATACTTCTTTGATGAAGTAATCTTACATTGCAAATTTCAGTCTTTCAACAACTTATCATAAAATTTCTCATACTCCATGACACATTTTTTTTACAACCACAGTTTCAAACAGGGATCTTTAAACCACTTTTGCAACATAACAGGACATTTTTCTTGAAAATGGGACAAAATTGGCATTTATAGTAAAAAGACGGGGTGATATGGAAATATGAAAAAAATGGGGCTGTCCAGTTTAAAATGATACGTATGGTCAGCCTCACAATGCACATCCTCATGGATACTTGCAGCTACTTCGGTAAAAACTGTTAATCCTTTTTGGCAAAGTTTATAGAGTTTCCCACCACCATCTGCAAAAATACCCAAATTCCTCCTGATTATGTGTGGCCAGATTGCAGTCTGTCTATTCAGTTAGAATGAGGAGTATTTTAACTGTGTAGACAAGCCCTAGAATACAAACCAATGGATTCAAATTACTAGAAAAGAGATTACACTTAAACATTAGAAAGGCCTTTTCGACTGTAAGAACTGCTCCACATTGGAATGCGTTGCCTCGGAGGGTGGCAGACACTCCACCTTTGGAGGTCTTTAAACAGCAGTTGGATGGGCATCTTTCAGGAAAGCTGTAGTTGTATATTCCTGCATAGTGGGAAAGTTGGAGTAGATGGCCCTTATGGCTCCTTCAAACACTAAAATCCTATGGTTCTGTGATTCTAAGATTTCTTCACTGCTGGCCCCAAAGGCTTTGACGTTACTGCAGGGTCATTGGTGTAATTGCCTTGGAATTTATTTCCATTCTTTCTCTCCAGCCTGCCCTTCCCTCCTCTTCTTCTTGACTGCCATCACGACTGGGAGCGGATAGGTTGCATCTTGGGTATTGTGTGGGCGAAATGTATTTCCAGTACCTCTTGCTCCAATCTCCTGTCACAGCAGTGATAAGGGATGTGTTGCTGCAGGCGCTGGCCTTTTCTGCATCCAGACAACAGCTCGCCTACGTTCCAAGATTTCCCAGATGAAAACCAGGACACATGTGGCTGAGCAACATCAGAGTGTGGTCAGAAGGGTGCAGCCAGGCTGTAAAAGAGTGAAAGTTATTAATGAGGAAGAACACATTTAGGCTAGAACATGGTCCATGCAGGCTGGGAATTAGAAAGGAGAATGATAACCTGGCCAAGTGCACCCTCAGGAGGCTGGGCTGTTATAGTAGGCATTGTTTGCCAGGGAGAGCCAGTGTGGTGTAGTACTTTGAGTGTTGGACTATGACTCTGGAGACCAGGGTTTGAATCCCCACTCAGCCATGGAACCGCACTGGGCAAGTCACAGTCTTGTGGCCTCAGAGAATGGCAAGGGCAAATCCTTCTGAAGAAACTTGCCAAGAAAATCCCATGATAAATTTGCTTTAAGGTCTCCATAAGTCATAAAGAACTGGAAGGCACACAAAAACAAAAAGTGTGGCAGGAAGCCATTCTCTCTGTTCAACCAACTATTGATCAAATGGGGTTTGTGGATATATTCACTTGTTTCCCTTTCCAATCTACTTCTGTAGTTTTTGTTTGTTTGCTTGCTTTGTTAAAGGACCAGTGTCCTGAGGTCATAATATTCACAAATTTTGCATTTCTATGACCATACAGTCCGATTATAATGGCCCCTTTGGGGAAACACTTCACTCCATGTATCTGAGTAAGCAAACCAAGTCTACGAAAGGTTATGCTACAACTTCTTTCACTCAGTCTCAGAAATGCTACAAGATCCCTTTGCATGATGATATTGCAGACAATATGTTTCTACCACTGTAGCTACAGTTTCTTACCTGGCTTTTAGTACAACTCTTCCCTCACTTTGACAGCCAGTTGGCTTATCTATAATGCTCAAAATATATTTAGGTTTTTATAAATCTTTATCCACAGACAAAATGCCACAAAGTCTGGAGACTTTTTAGATCAAAATGAAGAGATGGTGTCAGTGGAAAAGAACACGACAGAGGTATACTGTATAAAGGATGCATAGTGAGGAGAAAGTAGAATTCCATCTACACTACACCAATGTAGCGGTTTGATACCACTTGAACTGTCATGGCCTGATCCTGTGGATTTGGAATTTTTCTGCTAGAGATCTCTTGTGCCTTTCTAAAAATAACTACAAGTGTGTCACCAAACTGCAAATCCCAGGATCCCCTAAGATTGAGACCTAGCAGTTGAAGTGGTATAAAAAACTTACATCTGGTGAGGATTTTGTTTTTAGTATATTATTTTAGCATTTTAGCATTTTATAGTGTTTTGTTTTATTGTTTGTTTTTGATTGTATATGTTAAATCGACCACCTTTTGGGGCAAAGGGCATTCTAAATAAACATTATTATTGTAATAACTGGGAAATTTGGATGAACTACTTGATAGCCAAACAAGGATGCAGAACATTGGGAGATTCAGGAGAGGCAAACAGAAACAAGAGAGACTCGGGAGAAATGGCTTTGTCTTCAACATACACTATAGAATTTATGGCCAGTAAGTGTGGCAGTAACCACCAACATAAACAGTTTTAGAAGGGGATTAGCCAAATTCCTGGAGATTAGCAATATCAATTGCTACTAGTCATGATACAGTATATAATATTATCTCTCCACTCTCAGAGACAGTGTGCCTCTCAGCACCAGTCACTGGAGGATACAAGAGGGAAGTTGCATTCACATCCTTTGTGTGGGCTGCCCATGAACCTCTGGGTTGCCACTGGGCAAAGTCCTGGACTGGATGACCCTTTGGTCCAATCCAGCAAAGTCACTCTTACCTTCCTATCTTTCCATTCTTTTGCTGATGGAGGAGAAGCCAATTGTAAGCATACACACCCGGTGCCAAGTATTATAACAATGAGAGCAGATTTTGAAAAGACTGAGAGATATTGCATTGGTGGGAATCCTGCTGGTGTCTTAAATACATGTAAGTGGTTGTACAGAAGCAGTTAGACATTTTTGGCCAATGTGGAACCAGCCATATTCAGTTCTAGGTTGCAAAAGCAGAGCTGCACATGTGCTGCCATTTTGGAATCATAGAATCACAGAGTTGGATGAGACCCTAAGGGTGATCCAATCCAACCCCCTTCTGCCATGCAGGACTACACATTCAAAGCATCCCCAGCAGATGGCCATCCAGCCTCTGTTTAAAGACCTCTAAGGAAGGAGACTCCACTACACTCCGAAAGAGTTTGTTCCACTGTCGAACAGCTCTTACTGTCAGGAAGTTCTTCCTAATGTTTAAGTGGAATCTCTTTTCCTGTAGCTTGCATCTGGAGTCCTAGTCTCTGGAACAGCAGAAAACAAGCTTGCTCCATCCTCAATGTGACACGCCTTCAAATACCTAAACAGGGCTTAAATCATATCACCCCTTAACCATCTCTTTTCCAGGCTAAACATACCCAGCTCCCTAGTTCATTCCTCATAAGGCATGCTTTCCAGACCCTTCACCATTTTGGTGGCCCTCCTCTGGACATGCTCCAGCTTCTCAACAACCTTTTTGAATTGTGGTGCCCAGAACTGGACACATTATTATTCCAGGTGAGGCCTGACCAAAGCAGAATAGAGTGGCACTATTACTTCCCTCAGTCTAGATGCTATACTTCTATTGATGCAGCTTAGAATCACATTGGCCTTTTTAGCTGCTGCATCACACTGTTGACTCATGTTCAGCTTGTAGCCTGCTAGGACTCCTAGATCCCTTTCACACATAGTCTTGTTAAGCCAGGTGTCCCCCATCCTATATCTAAGGATTTCATTTTTTCTGCCCAAGTGCAGTACCTTACATTTCTTCCTGTTGAAATTCATTTTGTTAGTTTTGGCCTAGGTTTCTGATCTTTTAAGATCATTTTGAATTTTGATCCTCTCCTTTGGGATTTTAGTCACTCCTCCTAATTTGGGTCATCTGCAATTCTGTACACCAGTTACACTATATATTGTGCATTGGGTTTCCCATTTGCTCTCTTGGTTCAGTTGCACCATGTTGCCATTCAACAGAAGAGCTGCACTGCAGAATCAACGTATAATTCTGCCTGCAGAAATTAACATTATGCAATAAGGGCTGCTGATTTACAATGGAGAATTAATGGAATTTGATATCATTGTAATTGCCATGGCTCAGTGCAATGGAATTAAATTACTTTAAGCCATGCAACAACAAACAAAATTCCCACTTGGAGATGAGCTTGAAAGCTGGAAGTCAGGGCCAGGGCCTGAGATCTGGCAACCCTATAATCCTCCCCTCCCCCTTCCATGCTCAAAACATTTCTTTTTGAATTAAGATTTTAAAAGAAAGAGCAAAGATTATCTGCTTTCCAGTCTCCTTCATCCAGACCATTAACTAGGATGTGCCATTTACAAGTTTCAAATGATGCATTATTGTATGGGGCACAGATCATCCCCTCTGAAACAGAGGCTCCAATTCATTCTCACTCTGACAAGGCACTTTGACCCTGCTTTCATATTTGACCAAAGCCTTTTTGACCCATCATGAATTAGCTGGGTGAGTCTTTGCATTTTTATGCAAATATTTCACATTGCTTTTGAGCCATTCAGCAGCAGAGAAGAAGGAGCAGGGCAGTGACCCATCCCTTTCCTGAAGCCCCAGATTCCCCATGGCGTAAAAGCACACAAATAACCCTGCTGGATGAAACCAGGGATCCAAGTAGTCCAGCACACAAGAAGAAAAGTGGGGTGACCGTGATGGGAAACAGAGAGAAGCAGGAAAAGAACAAGAAACTTGAAGGACCAGCTGCAGTATCTTAGGCTGCATCTGCACTGTACAAATAATGCAGTTTGACCCCACTTTAAGTCCTGTAGCTCCATCCTAATGAATCCTGGGATTTGTAGTTTTACAAAGCTCTTTAGCCTTCTCTACCAAAGAGTTCTGGCGCCTGTTGTTGTCTACCTTCACATGGTTTCTGACTTATGGAGGCTGTACTGTATCATGGTTTGTTTGTTGTTGTTTTTCAAGTAACATCTAGATGGCTGGACTTTCCCCTGGCTTTGTTGAAATTTACTAGTTGTCCACTTTTGGTCCTCCAGAGGTTTTGGTTTTTAGCTTCCAGAAGCCCTAGCCAGTGTGGCCAGTGGTCAGGAATGTTGGGAGCTGTAGTCCAAAACATCTGGCAGAAGATACTAGAAATTACTAGAAATACTAGAAATTGTTTTTGACTCTTTGCTGCCATCTTGTGCCTGAGGCAAAGACTTCCCTTTTTATAGGTTTTTGTGGGTTTTAGGCTCTGTGGCCATGTTCTAGAAGAGTTTATTCCCGATGTTTCACCAGCATCTATGGCTGGCATCTTCAGAGTTTCTCTGATTATGCCAGCCACAAATGCTGGCGAAACATCAGGAATAAACTCTTCTAGAACATGGCCACAGAGCCCGAAAAACCCACAAAAAAGTATGGATGCCAACCATGAAAGCCTTCGACTTCACACTTCTCTCCTTGTGAGCTGAAACTGAAACCTCCAAAGGTTCCTACAATTGTTACCTGCATGAAAAGGGAACTTGGGGGGGGGGGGGGTGTGATAGCACTTTTAAGGCTAACTGGTTTTTATTTTGGATGAGCTTTCATGGATATAAAACCACTTTTTCAGATGCAACTGTTGCTAACTACCGTCAAGTGGACTTTGACTTATGGGGACTCTATGAATGAGAGACCTCCAAATTATTTCAGTCCTCAACAACAGGTCTTGCTCAGGTCTTGCAGGTTCAGGGCAACCATGGCTTCTTGATTAAATTTATCCATCTGTCATGTGGTCTTCCTCTTTACCTACTACCCTCTATCTTGCCAAGCATTATTGTCTTTTCCAGTGAGCCATGTCTTCCCATGATATATTCAAAGTACAAAAGTTTAGTCATCTTGGCTTCTATGGAGAGTACAGATTTGCTCTTGGACCCATTGATTTCTCTTTTTATCAGTCCACACTATTTGCAGAACTCTTCTCCAGCACCACATTTCAAATGAGTTTATTCACTTCCTACCCACTTTCTTCACTGTCCAGATTCCAGAGCCATTCATAGAAATGGGAAATGCAATGGCATGGATGCAGCTGTTGTCCTGAAGATGACTTAGACTCATGACGACCCTGTGGATGAGACATCTCCAAGCCCCAATGTCCTGAACCTCTCTGCTCAGGTCCTCCAGGCCCAAGCCCATGTCCTCCCTGATTGACTCTAGCCATCTTGAGTGAGGTCTTGTCTCTTTCTACTGCCTTCCACCTTTCCTAGCATCATTGTCTTTTCTAATGATTCATTTTTCCTCATGATGTGGCCAAGGTACGACAGGTTCAGTTTGGTCATCTTGGCTTCCAGATCAACAGGCTTGATCTGTTCAAGGTCCCATTTGTTTGTCTTCTTGGCCGTCCACAGTATCCTCATCATTCTTCTCCATCACCACATCTCAAAGGAATTGATTTTTTCCCTATCAGCTTTTTTTCAGTGTACAACTTTCACATCCATACATGGTGATGGGAACACAATGGTTTGGATTATCCTCAATTTAGTGTTCAGAGTTATGCCTTTATACTTTATGATCTTGTCTAGTTCTTTTATAGCTGCCCTTCCCTGTCCTAGCTTTCTAATTTCTTCATTGCAAATAAACTTAATATATCAAATAAATAGATTCTATAATGCAATTCTTTGTTTATTTGATATATCAAGTTAATATTAAAAAGGAAAGCCGAGGGGTGGAGGTGACCTAGGAATAACCCTGATGTGGATGCATGGCCTCTTCATACTTGTAAAAATCAGATTGTGCTAGCATTGGCATTAATTCCCCTCTCCTCCCTTTTGATTCTCAGTTCTTGTGTGCGTGCACAAGTGTTTGTGCTATGTGCGTGTGTGGATTATTTCCCCTTAATAAAAATACAAAACCTATTTGAATTGCCTCTGGAGTTCCATGTGATTTGGACTTGGTATACATTTGGGTTGCTATCCCTGGCTGCCTGTTATCCAGCTGCACTATAATTCTGCTTTGAGCTAAGTACCAAATTCCCCTAAAATACATTAATTCGTAGGTGTCCTCCACAGACCCCAGTAATGTGGGTAACAGATGTATAACATATAACTCTCTACACAGTTATTAGTGTAATACAAATTACAAAGGAAGACTAGAAAGAGAAAATGCTGAATTATATTCGCAAATTCCAGTCCATTAGCAGAGATATGTACAAAGACAATGGCTTTGTAGCACACTGCACATATTAATACAAGAGTTCTTTCTAAGGCACATATAACAAAAGGAATATCCTCATAGAGTTTTAAACCCTGGGAAATGACTTTTGTTAAGCAGATTTATTGCTCTCACACATCTTTACCAGGAAGTCCTGTCTCACCTCACCCTGCCCTTTGAGAACTTAGGCCAAGGAACATGGTTTGCATCTTTCCTTATCCTATTACATTCTATCCACTCCCACAACTTTATAAATATGCTTGGTGCCTGAGGCCTTAATACTGCTCAGTACTGCATCCCAAGAAGTAGCTTTATATCCACGAAAGCTCATGAAAAAATAAAAGCCAGCTAGTCTTAAAAATGCAGCTACATTTCCTTCCCCCATCCTTCCTTTTTTTACACTGCAAATGACTCATAGGGCTTCTTTGGAAAACTTAACACGGGTGGAAGATGAAACACTGGCTTATGAACTTGGCCCTTTATGGAAAAGGGTTTTGTTCTTTCCAAGTGCTAGGAATTGTAGAATCATTGAGTAGGAAGGGACCCCAAGGGTCATCCCATCCAATCCCTTCTGCCATGCAGGAATACATAATCAAAGCACCCCGGACAGATGGCCATCCAGCCTCTGTTTAAAAACCTCCAAAGAAAGAGACTCCAATGCACTCCAGGGCTGTATGTTCCACTGTCAAACAGCTCTTACCATCAAGAAGTTCTCCATAATGTTGAGGTGGAATCTCTTTTCCTGTAGTTTGAAGGAAGAACTTGACTGTAGGAGCTGTTCAACCGTGGAACAGACTGCCTTGGAGGGCTGATTGTAAACTTTCCTTCTTTGGAGGTCTTTGAAGAGAAGTGAGATGAGCATCTTCCAGGAGTGCCTTAGTTGTGTATTCTTGACTGGCAGTGGATTGGATGAGATGGACTTGACGGCTCCATCAAGCTCTTAGTTTCTATAATGCAGTTTGATTCCTATCTCGCTCCCCTCCTCCAAAAAGGAGACTCAAGGTGACATTTAATAATATTAACTAAAAGACATGGATTATTTATATATGACTCTCACTGCAGGAGATTAATTGGGCCAGCCCTTTAGTTGTGGCCTGTTGATCTCATGGAAAAACTTGACACAGCAGATTCACAACTCAAGAAATGAGTGCCCTCGTGATGCGTGTATTACAGATTGGTTTTGATTTATTCCTTTAATTAACAGAATTAATGAGGACATTTTCTTCAGCCACCCATAAGCTGGGGAACGACCTTCCAGGAAAGATTCAACAGCTGAATACACCGTCTACATTTAAAACAGCCAGTCTCTTCTGGCAGGTTTATCTAGATGATTATAAATTGTAAATTTAAAATTAGATTGTTGTAATATGCATGTGTCTTGCCTATTCTTTTAGCTGATATGATTTTTTAACTGATGTTGTGTCTTTTAACTGATGTTATATATTTGTTGGTCTGTTGGCGTTCCCCATCACAATCAAGGGGGAGAAGCGGGTAAAAAAAAATGTTTTTATTCTTCTTATTAAATTCAGGTAAGTAATAGATATAAATAAATATATATATTAATTTACTAGAAACCCAGAGATCTAACTAGAGGGTTATATATAATGGAATCATCCTCATCATCATCATCATCATCATCATCCTGGCTTCTTCTTGCTACAGGGACTCAAGGCAGATAACAAAACAGTCCAAGTTAAAAGAATGCAAAGCATTAAAAATACAAAATGTAAAATTAAACAATTTCACAAAAGTTAAAAACATTACATATTCAAATTTTAAAACTCATAAAATTCTTACAGTGCCCATGTCAATGTGAAAAAGACTGGTTGTATAGCATTGTACTGTATATAATGGTTGTACAACATTGTATTTTAACTGTGCATTTATGTGTTTATAATTGTGTTTTGTATTTTAACATAAGGTACCCTGCCTCAAGCCTTGAGGAGAGGCAGGAAAGAAGTAAAATTTAGTAGTAGTAGTAGTAGTAGTACCACTTTGTTCGCAGGTCGGTCTTTGGAATGACACCTTAACTAGAAGGCTAGAAAAAGAAATATTTATTACAAGTTTTGTTAAGGATTGGTGACAGTCTGCAAATTTTATTTTGTTCTGTTGAATTTTGTAAAGTTGTATTTCTTTCAATGAAGAAAGCAAGGAAATGGGGGAGAGAAATGTTGCTATTCAACCATTGCCCAGTAGATGGCGGTGTATCCTCTGAATTGCTCTCCCACTTCTTTCCTTGGGATGCTCAACTAGCACTAGGGCTCCATGTGCCAGTGCAAGCATGGACCATGTTCAAATGCATGCTTTCTGGGCTTTTATGTGTGAAGTAGCAGCCCAATTGAATCTGGAGAGGCTACCTTTTCCCCTGCCTTCTGCTCCTCTGCCTTGAACAGCAGCTCGAGCTGCAGATGTTAGCAAGGGAAAGTCATTCTTTCCAGGCTCCAAGAGCTTCACCTGTTGACAGGGTGACCAGATGTGCTCACCACAAAGGAGCACAAGGCACCGCAAAATGGAGGACATTAGAGAAAAATGGTGGTCATGACACAATAAAAGTGAAAAAAAAAAACTCTCAAAGAAATGGAAATTCATGCTGCTTATTCCTGCTCAAAATGGAGGACATTTTGAAATTCCTCCTGGACAGAAGTCAAAGATATAGCCGTGTTAGGGGCTGTATAGATGGGCGGCATTAAGCTGCCCCTTTACTGGCCGGATCGGGGCTGTGGCAACCACACACCATGGTCCCGATCCGGCCTCCAGAGAGCGCAAAAAAGAGACACAAAAAGCAACTCCTTTTTGCACTCTCCAAGGGGCGCCATAGCCATGAAATCTTGTCACTAAAACTCCGTGATAGGTTTACCTTTGTTGTTGTTGTGTTGCCTTCAAGTCATACTCAACTTATGGCAACCCTAAGGCAGGGGTTTCTGAGGCTGAGAGAGAGAGTGAGTTGACCATAGTCCCCCAGTTTCCATGGCTGAGTAGGGATTTGAACCTTGGCCTCTAAAGTCAGAGTCATTGCCATAAGTCAGAAAAGCACTGAAGGAACAAAATAAGGAGGAACAAAATAATATCCCAGAGGACAGGATCAGAATTCAAGATGGCTTTAAAAGATTAGAGAGCTGAGCCAAACCCAACAAAATGAATTTCACAAGGGAGAAATGTAAGGTACTATGCTTAGGCAGAAAAAATGAAAGGCTCAGATATAGTGTGAGTCACACCAGGCTTAGCAACAGTACATGCGAAAGGGATCTTATTGGACCACAAGCGAAACATGAGCCAGCAATGTGATGTGGCAGCAAAGAAAGCCAGTGCAATCCTAGGCTGCATCACTAGGCCTGTACTAGTGTCTAAATCGAGGGATGTAATAGTACCAGTCTATTCTGCTTTGATCAGGCCTCACCTGGAATATTCAAATACTGGGCACCCAAATTCAAAAAAGTTGTTGAGAAGTTGGAGTGTGTCCCAGAGGAGGATGACCAAAATGGTAAAAGGTCTGGAAACTGCCAAACCCTGTGATGAGTGGCTTAGGGAGCTGGGTATGTTTATCCTGGAGAAGTGAAAGTTAAGAGGCGATATGACAGCCCCCTTTAAATATCTGAAGGGAGGCCAGGTTGAGGATGGAGCAAGCTTGTTTTCTGTTTCTCCAGAGAATAGGACCCAGAAAAATGGATGCAAGCTCCAGGAAGAGAGATTCCAGCTCAACATTAAGAAGAACGTCTTGACAGTAAGAGCTGTTTGGCAGTGGAACAGAATCCCTTGGAGGATGGTGGAGTCTCCTTCTTTGGAGATTCTTAAACAGAGGCTAGATGGCCATCTTTCAGGAGTGCTTGCCTTGGATAGTAGTCTTCCTTCATGGCAGAAGGGAGTTAGACTGGATTGCCCTTGGGGTCTCTTCCAACTCTATGATTCTATGAATAGGAACAAGAACTCTAGTTAGCACTCTAGCTCATAAAGTCCTTGAAGGATGGTACTTATGAGGAACACTTATTGAAACTGAATTTCTAGCCCCGGCCTCAGTAACCCTATGGAATCAATGGGAACTCAAGAAGTCAAAGGAGTTTATCACACTGGAGCTGATTTCGGCATTAAAGAAGGATTAAAGTGCATTTAAAGTATCCCACAAATGAAGCAGAAATGGCGAGTAGTTGCACTCAGTTGCATAAATAAAGTGATATCAGAAATGTATTGCCACTGAAATACTGAAAGTAGAAAGATGAGCACGAATGCTTCTTTGTGACCACTTTAATGGCAGGTTTTGTGCAACATCATGTGAAATCGTTATGCATAATTATGTGATTTTTCCAAGGTAATCACTCCAAAGACTTGTGCTAGTTCCATTGACGTTTTGGGGCTGCACTAGTTGGCTGCACCAACTTTCAATAGGATCCAGGTTATTGTCAACAACCAGGCACCAGTAAACGTCTATTTTGATATGACTGGGCATGCCATCTTTCTGGAGTTTATGTAAAAATAGCTTCTGACAGACTCCTTGGGTGAAAAATTACTTCTGTGAGAAAGAATTAACAACTCACTTTGGAATTTGACAAAAACATTTTTCCCCTCTGTCTCTTTCTCTCTCGGGGAATCAGAAGCTATTTTTACCCAAGCTGAAGAAACAGTTCATAGTGTTCCATTGTTGACAGTATCTTTTTATAGGTGTTGTAATTCAAGGATTGTGTGCCTTTAAAATTTTATGTTTGCAATAGATACATATGAATACAACACTATATTTATAACCACGGGTTTTTGTATTTGCGAGCATCAAGAATGGGCATTTAGACAGCCACAGCGGTTCAGTGTAAGGAAGAAAAAATCCTTAACTTTTCATGCGTACTGATAGGATCTGAGCTGAGAGCAATTGATCAGCCATCCGAACCCTACTATCAAGTGGTAGGACTGGGAAAATTACTTTTAAAATAATTAGTTACTTTGCTGAGGCACCAAGGAATAGTTACTTAATTAGCATTATAACCTAAGTTAACATAGGCTGCTGCCACACTGCAGAATTAATACAGTTTGACACCACTTTAACTGTCATGGCTCCATCCTATGGAATCCTGGAATTTGTAGTTTGTTGTGGCACCAGAGCTTGACACAGGGAAGGCTAAATACTACAACACCCAGAAATCGATAGCACTGAGCCACAGCAGTCAAAGCAATGTTAAACTGCATTACTTCTGCTGTGTGAAGGCAAAGATTCTGACAAATAAGACTCATTTTATAAAATCTGCTTTTATTTCTCATCCTCTATTTAGCTGGAAGGATTTTTTTTAGCAACATCAATGTTGGGAGGATGGTGCAAGTTAGCTGGAGAAACACAGGTGTTTGGTGTCAGGTTGCAGACGTGTGTCTGGAGTTTTTAAAAAGGCAATGAAGGTTGATCTGGGGGGGAATAGGATTGTACTCTAGCCAGTCTTATTGCTGCTGGGTGTGTCTCCCAAAAACAGGCAAAGTAAACAGCAGCTGCCTCCAGTATGCATCAGTAAGAATGAGTGACTAACAAGCAGAGGCCTAAATGCAGAATTTTGCATTTCTCTCTATTGAATTTCATTTTATAATAATTTCTGCTCAATTTTCTAGATTATCTAGGTCCTTTGGAAATCTGTTCAAGTTTTTGCAATATGTTTTGTGTCATCTGTAAACTTCATTAGGATTCCCTCCATCCCAGTTAGAACTCTGGTGTCCCAAAAAACTCCCAACACTCAAACCGCTACACCTTAGAATGCTAGAATCATAGGGTTGGAAGAGACCCCAAGGGCCATCCAATCCAACCCCATTCGGCCCGGCACAATCCCTACAGTCCAAGCACTCCCAACAGATGGCCATCCAGCCTCTATTTAAAAACCTCCACAGATGGAGAATCCACCACACTCTGAGGCAGCATCTTCTTCCTCAGTCAAACAGCTCTTTCTAGAATCATAGAGTTGGAAGAGGCCTCAAGGGCCATCCAATCCAACCCCTGACATACAGGAAATCTAAATCAAAGCATCCCCGACAGATGGCCATCCAGCCTCTGTTTAATGGACATGTCAGGAAGTTCTCCCAAAGGTTTAGGTAGAATCTCTTTTCCTGTAGCTTAAATCCATCACTCCATGTCCTGATCTCTGGAGCAGCAGAAAAAAAGCTTGCTTCATCTTCAATATGACACCCCTTCAAATACTTATATCACCTCTTAACAGTCTCTTTTCCAGGCTAAACAGACCCAGTTCCCTAAGTCTTTCCTCCTAAGGCATGGTTTCCAGGCCCTTCAGCATTTTGGTGGCTCTCTTTTGGACATGCCCCAGTTTCTCAATATCCTTTTTGAATTATGGTGCCCAGAAATGGACACAATATTCCAGGTGGGGCCTGACCAGAGCAGAATACAGTGGCACTATTACTTCCCTTGATCTAGAGACACTATACTTTTATTGATGCAGCTTAAAATCGCATTGGCCTTTTTAGCTGCCGCCACTGTTGACTCATGTTCAACTTGTGGTCTACTTGGACTCCTAGATCCCTTTCACACGTAGTTTCATTCAGCCAGGTGTCACCCATCCTATATCTGTGCATTTCATTTTTCCACCCCAAGTGCAGTACCTTACATTTCTTTGTATTGAAATTCATTTTGTTGGCTTTGGCCCAGCTTTCTAATCTATTCAAGTCTTCTTGAATTTTGCTCCTGTCTTCCGGGGCATTAGCTGCACCTCCTAATTTAGTGTCATCTGCAAATTTGATAAGCATGCCTTCTATTCCTTCATCCAAGTCATCAATAAAGATGTTGAATAGCAATGGGCCCAGGACAGAAACCTGTGGCACTCCTCTGGTCACTTCTTTCCAAGATGATCAACCAATTACAAATTTTCTTCAGAGGAGATTTGCCTTTTTGCCTTCCTCTGCGACTGAAAGAGTGTGACTTGCCTAACATCATCCAGTAGGTTCCTGTGGCTTTGTGGTATTTTCAACCCTGGTCTTTTGGTGTATCAGTCCAGTGGTCAAACGATTGTTTGAGCTGGCTGTCTAACAAATTATAGTTTTTGTGGGTTTTTCGGGCTGTCTAACAAATTGTTGTTATGTGACACATAAACATTGACTTGTGGCAATCGTCTCATAGAGTTTTCCTGGAAAGGTTTTATTCAGCGAAAGTCTATTGTCTTCCTTCAAAGCTGAGAAAGTCTGATTTGCCCAAAGAACTAGCTGTGTAAGTCTCTTGCAGCATAAAAAGGAGGAAGGAAGGGGGAGACAAAAAGGAACATGGCAGCAACTTTAAGACTAACTGGTTTTTATTTTTGCATCAGCTTTCATGGATATAAATCCATTTCTTTGGATGGGATGCAGGAACAACTTGGTATTGCAGCATCCAAAGAAGTGGGTTTATATCCACAGAAGCTCATTCAAAAATAAATGCCAGTTAGTGTTAAAGATGCTGCCACCTTTCTTTTTAAAAAAAATCCCTTGATTTTCCCAAGCATTTTCCCAGTGGGTTTCCGTGGCTGAATTACAAGTTAAACCCTAGTCTCTCAGAGTCCCTGGTCCAAATTCAAATCACTACACCATACTGACACCCATAAAAGTCACAAAAGTTTTTTGATTGGCTCCCACTGAGGCTGAGAAAGTGTAGCTTGTCCAAAGTCACCCAATGGATTTCCTTGGCAGAGTAAGGATTTGAACCCAGTTCTTCTGGAGTGCTATTCCATAACACTCAGCCTAACAAAGGGATCTGTAGCCTCACAAGGAGTGGGGACACCCTGGATCTCAAAGGAAGTATCTTTTTGTGTTGCTAAAGGAATATAACAACAACAACAACAACAACAATTTGTATTTTCCCGCTTCTCCCTGTGGATCGAGGCAGGATTACATCAACAAATTTGCACAGTATAGATATAAAATACAATCAATAAAACACTGACATTATTATTAATTCAATAAAATAGCTAAAACATCTAGAACATCTAAAACATTTAGAAAACATACATCATAATCAGAAGTGAAGCATTTTATTTTAAAGATCTCCTATAAGTGGTCGGATGGATAAGCCCACTATGGAATTCTGGGATTTAAATTTTTAGTTCCTGGATTTTAAAATGCTTTGTCTCCCAGTACTACATGGCCTGCCTGCATCTCCATACCATCTTATCTCAGAACACCAATAACAACTTCTTGACAAAATGAAAAAATGTGACTACCATCTCTCTCATACACACACACACACACACCCATATGACTTTTAATACCTTTGCCTAATGAAGAAGCCAGTGGTGCCTTGAAAGCCTGCAGTGCATATATTGTGTATTTTGGTTGGCCCCACAAAGGTTTCAGTCTTACAGACATTATTGTATGTTGCTATACAACCAACATGGCTACCCCTGGCTATAACACTCAACATGTACCCATTGCAGAAATAAAGCAGTTTGACCCTGCTATAACTGTCAAGGCTCAATGCTATGGAATTCTGGGATTTGCACTATGGTGACTAGCGTGACGTAGTGGTTTGAGTGTTTGACTATGGCTCTGGAGACTAGGGTTCAATTCCCAGCTCAGCCATGAAACTCACTGGGTGACCCTGGGAAAGCCACACTCTCTCAGCCTCAGGGGAAGGCAATGGCAAACCTCTTCTGAACAAATCTTGCCAAGAAAACCCCATGATAGGGTTGCCTAGGGTTGCCATAAGTCAGAAGTGACTTGAAGGCACACAACACCCACTCAACACACACAAGCTATTTAGCCTTCCCTGTCAGAGAGCTCTGGTACCCCATCAAACTACAAATCCCAGAATCCCATAGCATGCAGCTGTGGCAAATTGGTGTCAAGCTGCTTTATTTCTCAGCCTCAGACTACTACCCTACACTGGCTCTTCTTCGTGGGATCCTGTGTGTGTAAAACACCAACTGGCTGTCCTTAGATGAGTGGTTATTAAAGGCAATAGACGTGATAGAAATGGATTAATGTATGGTGTCCTTAAAAGAGGAATCCAGCAGAGATGCACAAATATGGGACTCTTTATTAAAATATTGTAAAAAGAGATGATCTAATAACTGAAGATAAAGAATAAATAGAAAGAAGAAGAAAAGTAAACATATTTAATTTTACTCAATTTGTATAAAATGCTTTCTTTATGTGAAATAAAAACAGTCTTATGTGGATAAATTATATATATATATATATATATATATATATATATATAAGAGAGAGACAGAGGAGGAAAAGAAAAGAATAGAGGAATATATGAGCAAGTGCTGTTAATATTTATGTAATAAAGATAACTATAAGGGTGAGGGAGGGAAGATAGGAATGAGAACATGTAAGAATTTAAGATGATTTCCAAATGAAATGATGTTTTTTAATGTTTTTATTGTATGTATTAATGAAGATTATTTCTTTAAAAATCACAACAGGGTGTCTGTAGTTGTTTACAGTTGCAATGCCACCTTTTCTTTCCGCAAACCTTTCCTTTCCCACTGCTTCTAGGTCCTGAAGGCTCATCTACTCATGTAGTTGTAGACTTAATTATAACATTACCGCACAGGTATGGGGAAAGAATGAATGGATGTTTTGAAAAGCAGCCAGAGAGGCAGAAGCTGTAGGATGTTTGCTCTAGCACACTGTTGGCTCTCAGAGGGGAAAGGAAGGATTGCTGCAACAAGACAAACATTGCCAAACAGATGAAGAAAACCTGTTGAAGGAACCTCCTGCTTCTGAGTCAACAGACAGCAATGTGAGGTATGCCACTGGATGCAGAATCCTGGTACGTTCCAAAGCCGGAGATGCCAGCCTCAGTCTCCATTCTAAGGAACACCAGGAATTGCACCACGTGTACCCCCAACTGGTGAGGTCTCCATCCCCAGGTGTTCAGTACAGCCATCATTCTGGCAAGATAACAGTGATCTGTGCAGAGTTTGTGCAGAATGGTCCCACTGGCTGGGGATTCTGGGAACTGAAGTAGCTTCCATTTCAGTGGAGTGGTAGTGTATCCACTCTGGATTTCAGCCCAAATATTGAAAGAGCAGTCCACAGTGCTGAACCCTACTCACTCACTAAGTACCCTCCTTAGCTTGTTGTACAATGTTTGTTTATTGTGAAGTTTGGACTCTGAGACAGCTGCGCATTCCACTGTCAAACAGCTCTTGCCGTCACAAAGTTCTTCCTAATGCTGAGGTGGAATCTCTTTCCTGGAGCTTGCATCCATTGCTCTGGGTCCTATTCTCTGGAACAGCAGAAAACGAGCTTGTTCCTTCCTCTATATGCCATCTCTTCAAATATTTAACCATTGCTATCATATCACCTCTTAACCCTCTCTTCTCCAGGCTAAACATACTTAGCTCCCTAAGCCACTCCTCATAGGGTATGGTAATTTCCAGACATGTCATAATTTTAGTTATCCTCCTTTGGATATTATCCAGTTTATCAACATCCTTCCTGAATTTTGGTGCCCTGAACTGGACACAGTATTCTAGATGAGGCCTGACCAAAACACAATAGAGGGGTACTATTACTTCCCTCCATCTAGACATACTATACACCTATTGACGCAGCCTAGAATTGCATTGGTTTTCTTAGCTGCTGCATCACATTGCTTATTCTTGTTCAGCCTGTAGTCCACTAAAGCGTGGTGCCCACACGATGTGCACCCCTACTCCACCCCCAGGCCAGCATGATGCTGTATGCCACACCACATGGCGTGTGGTGCCACTGTGCTCCTTTGGAGCTGTGTCTACATGAGGCAGTGCCAAAGGAGTGCGAAAAGTAGTGCGCTGGCGGCTAAGGCACCCTTTCCAAGCTGCAAAAAGGAGGCATTTTTGGCGGCTACTTTTTGCGCCACAGAAAGGCAAGATTGGGCCTGTGGCATGTAGTTGATGGGGCCCCAGTCCAGTGATCAAAAGTGTCCTGAATTGGGGTGGCTGCAGGCTGCCCCTTAGGGGTGGTCTGTCGAGTCTCTCAGACTCCTAGATCCCTTTCACATGTTGCATTTACATTTCTATACCGCTTAATAATGAACTCAGTACTCTCTAAGCAGTTTGCACTCTGTAAGCCAATTGCCCGCAACAAGCCAGGTACTCGTTTTATTGACCTATGAAAGGATGGAAGGCTGAGTCAACCTTGGAGCCCTGGGATCGAACTCACAACATTGTGGCTGCAGTACTGGCATTTAACCACTACACCACCAGAACTCCATGTATTCCTGTCAAGCCAGGTGTCCCCCTTCCTATACCTACACATTTCATTTTTACTGCCCAAGAGTAGTAGACATTATACAGGAGTCATCTCAAGTTTTCAATCTGGCAAGGGAAACAAATGCCACTGCATTTCAGTGAATGCTCCTTAAACTCATTGGGTCTTGGGGGGCAAAATAGATTTGCTGGAACACAAGGGGGAATGTTGTGGGTAACATCTGGCCCTTGGGCTATATTTTCTCACTTTTATTTTATGGCTTTAAGGGTCAAACCCAGCACTTATGATTGCAGCCTACTCAGGAAGAAATTTGGAGCTGAGTGCAGACCTGTAAACCAACTTCACCCAAAATGCCCAACACTTGGACCAGGGGTCGGCAACCTACGGCCCGTGGGCCACATGAGGCCCGCTGAGCCATTGGGACCGGCCCCAGCTCAGTCCTGCTGCTGATTGCTGCCACCTTGCCTGCCGCCAAAGGCCCTGCGGGGCCTTTGGCCTGTTGTGCAAGCACGCTGGGCCATTGGCCTCTCGCGCAAGCGCGCAGGGCCTTTGGCGGTGGGCAAGTGGGGCCATTGGCCTCTTGTGGAAGCGTGCGGGGAGGAGGAGGAGGGAGGAAGGACGGAGGAGGAGGAGGGGGGAGGAAGGAAGGAAGGAGGGAAGAAGGAGGAGGAAGAGGAGGAGGGAGGAAGGAAGGAAGGAAGGAGCAGGAGGAAGAAGAAGAACAGAAGCAGGAGGAGGAGGAGGATTTCCATTCCATTTTTACAAGTCTGCTTTGTTTTAACAATGATGATGGTGATGGTGATGTGAGCCAGCTTCAGAGGCACGGCCAATGTAAGTTGCTCTGATTTTTACAAACCCATGTGCAGTGAAGAACAACCACAGTCCCTTGACCAAGTACACACTTCTGAGAAGTACAGTTGAACCCGAGGGCAAATCACTTATGAGACCACCTTGACATGTTCAATATGCATAGCCATGTGAACCCATGTTCAGTGTGAAACCCAAAGAGTTTGGTTATGCAATAAGCCTCTGAAAAATGCAAGAGACTGCCATCTTAAGTAAAGCCATGTTCAATGCCCAAATGTGCTGTTTGGAATGGGGGGAGGGGGGGGTTGGCCAGAAAGGGAAGTACATTTCTGCCATCTGTCTAGGAATAGTGCCCAAATGTCCTCCATTTTGATCATGCCTAAGAAACATGCATTTATATTAACATTTTTTAAAAATCATCAAATTTTTTCGCATGTCCTCCATTTTTAAAAAATGTGTCCTACATTTGAAAATGTTGTCCTATATTATTTAATTATTTATTTTTTGGCTTTGCCCCCCCCCCCCATTGTCTGGGGGACACCAACCCAACCCCTGGCTCAAAAAGGTTGCCTACCCCTGCCTTGGAGTATAACTCCCATCACCTCCTGCTAGTGTTGTTCTGGGAACTGTAGTCCAACACGTCTGGAGCACAGGTTTCAGGATACAGTCTCCTTATGGGAGGTGGGATGTGTGGCCCCAAAGTCAGCTCCATCAGAACAGGAAAGGCTGTTGAAAAAAGTTGTCAAATATACTACGTTTTGCCATCTCACACAAGGAATAAGACAACCTCAGGCAGCCAAATATCCTGGTCCTACTCTGGTCCAGTTTGCTAATTGCTTGGCCCTGCTGTCATTTGAACTAAGTGAACTTCCCAAATGGTCTTCAGCGGGACTTTCATATCAGATACATTGCAGGAATTGAATCTGGAAGTCATCAGAGCTGGAATAGTAATTGCAGCCAGCTCCCATGCTTTTTCTTTTCCTTTTTCTGAGAAGCGGCTGCAATGAACTGTAATCCGTTGCAACAGGCCTTCCAAAGCAGGGAAGCTGAACAAATTACCAGCATGAGGTTTCAGCCACCCAAGATGACAGGGGAATTCCTGCAAATTGGGTACATCTGAGATTTGAGGGTTTGGCCATAATCGGAGTTTGGCAGGTAGCAGCTATGAGATGGTTCTGGGTGACAGATGGTTCTGGGTGACCAAGAGATGGTTCTGGGTGACAGTTCCACTGTACTGGGGTCACTGGGTGTAATGGGTTGGTCTACTGCCACCAGGCAGATGGTTTTGAGATTCCTTGTAGGCATCATGGCCAAAGGTTAACAGTTGTCCAGCAGCACAAAAAGGTTCATTTGTATTAGTGACCAAAGATCCATCCTCCTTTCACCCCCTCCTTTCTGATATAAAGTTAATATCAAAAGGGATGCCAGAGGCTTGTAGCCTCCAATTGCCTCAACTGAAGGAAACAACCATACCATATTTGGGGATCTGGACGGCTCAGCAGGGTGAAGCAGATCAAGGAGAGATCAATCAAGATAGGAATCTTCATAATCCCTTCACCAATGGGTGCGATTATGGGTGATAAACCTTGAGTCTACAAGTGAACAGACTTCATCCTCGGAGCAATGTTTTTTTCTCCAGAGACATTTGCACCGATTGTTCAACCATTCTCAACTTTCCTTCCCTGGAAAATCCATTCTAGTCCCAAATTTGCCCTGGAATAGGTCTTGCATTATAAATATTTTGGTCCAATTTGGTTTTGCTTGAGGTCAGACAAACCCTTTTTGTATGTATCATGCTTGACTCCTCAGCTTGCTGGCCATGCCATAATACCCAGTCAGCTTGCTGAGCCACCTCACTTCATAGTGTCCCCACAATTGGAGTCCCGCTTCTGGAATCAGTATAGCATTGTCCTCTGCACCCCTTTAATTCACTATCAGCTACCACCTTTTATGCCATTAGTTCTTGGATGTGTGTGAGAGACAGTGTCTCTGTGTAGATGTTGACTTCCAATTAATAAATAAAACTAAGCTGGGTCTTACATTCTGGATTTGTATTTTTGGCATACCAAGGCTAGGTTGCCACTTCAGTTGCCCGAGCCCTCTCACTACTTTCAATTGTGCTAATAAAATTCCCCCACTAAATATTAATTGTGGGTTCCCTCCCAGGATCCTATGCATTCACTTGGCAGTTTGAAGTTGGAAAACGTTATGAAGCCCGAGTATGGACTAAAGGAGTCAATTTTCTTGCTACAAACCCACTTGTGCAGTTCACGTAGCTAATGGTGTAGGTGGGATGGATCATTTACAGAGCTATAGAAATAAATAAATAAATAATCATGCTTGCACACTTATTTTCTTTATTTGAGTCTGATATATATAACTACTGGGAGCCCAGGAAGTCTAAGGGCTCCGTTTAGCCAACAATGAGGAATTGAATTATAGCCAGGGATGTTCTAGGTAGAATTCGTTGTTCAAGAGCACCATTTTTCTGTCATTGGCTGTGAGGTGGGCTGGGCTCCATCAGCAAAAGGATTGATTCTCTACTCTGCCCCATCTTCTACATCATTTACCACCAATAAAGTTTATACTATACCACTAACATGTGTCAGTTTTTGGCACGAAAAGAGCTGTTGGAGAGACCTGGAACTATGACCACTTCCAGAACCGAACACTGAACCTTCACTTCAATGTGAGCAATGAATCCACTCTGGGTTTAAGTCTCAACTGTAAACAAGCTACCCAAGATGCTGAACCTTATTCTTAGTATATGTTCAGCACCTAGGATACCTCCTTAAAATGTGGAATAAAACCCAAAAGGGATTCACTGTCCCATTGACTTAGAAGCTGCCAACGGCCACTGACTACAAGTCCCAGAATCCCTAGGATCACTATGCACAAGCTCTGTAAAGATTTGTGCTCAAGCAGAGAAGGTCTTTGAGGTGTTACTTTGACCCATTTCTGTAAGATCCTCTTGCACCGGGGAATCGTAGTTGCATTGGTTTATGACAACCTTCCAAATAATTTTTTTAATGTTTCCAAAGGCACTTCACAGCGAGTAAACTTTAAACAAAAGTAACACACTAATAACACAAATATTTGAAATATAATAATAATAATGATGATGATGATAATACCGAGAAACAAAAAGCCAGAAATAACCAATGGATTGCATCAGAGTCAGGAAGAAGGCCAACATGGAACTGATGGTGTCACAATTTAAAGTAAAAACAATTTAAACCATGAGCAATATCTGAAGCATAGCTTGACATATACCTTTTGGACTGGGTTTTTTGTAAAGTCCAGAATCCCCTTGACTATGCTCTCTGGAGATGTGCTGGGATTTGTAGGCCAAAAAGGGAAAAGGAAATCTTTGCTACATTCCATTGATTGATTGATTGACTGACTGAAATGTATCAAAATGTGTGTCTGGGAGTGCTTGCATTAAAAGAATTCCATGCAAAACCATTGCCAGAGAGCACCATCTGTTTTCAGCAGGGCTAGTCCAAGATCTTTTGCTGCCTAAAGTGAAATTTAAAAATGATATGTCCCATCAAAAAACCCAGCCAAATGGATTGCAAATTCAAATTGTAAAGGTATACCTCAGTTAACAAAGACTGCTGCAACACTGCGGAATTAATAAAGTCTGACGCCACTTTAACTGTCATGGCTCCATCCTCTGGAATCGTGGGATTTGTAGTTCTGTGAGGGACCAGAGCTCTCCGATAGAGAAGGCTAGCAAAATTACACATCCAAGAATTCCTTGGCATTGAGCCATGGCAGTTGAAGCGGTGTCAAATTGCATTAATTCTGCAGTGTAGAAGCAGCCTAGGTCAATGTGTTCTGGGCTTTTGTTCTTTAAGAAAATTTGATACTAGAGGAAGAAATAGCATGGAAAGAACAGGGACAGGTTCCTATAACACCAAAAACAAACAGTTGAACAGCTTTCAGCCAAACTTTTTATTCAAGACTAACAATCTGCACAAGAGAGAAAGAAACAAACAAAAACAGGTCAGGTAAGTCTTGCATAAGTAAATAAAAACATTTTGAATTTTCTTCTTTAGACCACTTGAAGGCTTCTTCCCAAATGCATCCAGGGACAACTTTTTCTTTAACCATCCTTTCTTATGATTCAACATATCTTATGATTTCCATGCTGGTTGCCAAACTTATAAATCTATGTTTCTTTAATATGCTAGGAATAGCTGATAAGGCAAGCTTAGCTGCCTTCCCATTCTCTTCTGTTTTGCTATTTTACATGATCATTAATGCATGCTTATTTACTCATATACTACATTGAGTGGGGGCATGCAATGTCTGTATGTAGCTATAAAGTTGATTTACTTCCCTTTCATTTTCTTCACTGTTCAGGTCTCACATCCATGCATGGTGATGGGGAATATGATGGCTTGGACAAGCCTCACTTTAGTGTTCAGTTATATCTTTGCTCTTTAGGATTTTATCCAGTTCTTTCACAGCTGTCCTTCTTAATCCTCGCCTTCTTCTAATTTCTTGACTGCAGCCTCCGTTCTGATTAAATGTTTGGTCCAACTTACGGGAACTCTTTTACTATTTCGATTTTCTCATTATCTAGGGTGAATTCTTGTCACTCTTCCGCGGTCATTGTTTTTGTTTTCTTAATGTTCAACGTCAAGCCTATCTTGGCACTTACCTCCTTGACCTTCTTCAATAATTGTTCCAGGCCTATGTTGGTTTCTGCTAGTAGTATTGTGTCTGCATTACTTAGGTTATTGATGTTCCTTCCTCGGATCTTCATTCCTCCTGCCTCTGAGTCTGACTGCTTTGCGTACAAAACTTTTTGCATTCAGGTTGAATAAATAGGGTGATAGAATGCATCCTTGTCTGGCCCCTTTTGCAATTAAGAACCATCTGTTTTTCCATATTCAGTTCTGATGATAGCCTCTTGTCATGAGTGCAGGTTACTTACCAGGACAATCAAGTGTAGTGGTACTCTCATTTGTTTAATAGCATTCCATAGCTTTTCATGATCTTTGCAGTCAAAGGCTTTATTGTAGTCAATGAAGCACATACAGATTTGGAATTCCCTGGTGCACTCCATTATCCAACGTATGTTTGCAATGAGATCTCTAGTGCATCTTCCTTTCTTGAATCCAGCTTGCTCCTCTGGAATTTCTTGCTCCACATGTGGCAGGAGTCTCTGCTGGAGATTTTTTTAGCATGGCTTTACTTGCATGGAAAATTAATGCAATGGTTGTGTAGTTACCACAAACGTTTGTGTCTCCTTTCTTGTGTATAGGAATATATGTTGATCTTTTTCAGTCTGTGGGCCACTGATTTGTTTTTCACATTTGCTGACAGGTTTTAGTTAGAACTGAACTTGATCCTGTAACTTGTAGCAGTTTTATTGGTATGTCATCTGTTCTTGCTGATTTAGTTGTCCCAATTGCTTTGTGTTCCACTGCATTAAGGGATCTGGAGGCAGCTTCTGCTTAACTTGCATGCAAGCACACACAGCTGCAGCAATATCAACTGGAGTAGAATCCCTTTCTTTCTCAGGTCAAGATTTATTGCACTGTTTACTGCAAACACCCAGGTCCACCCTGTCACTGAGACTGTATCTCTCCACCCTTCCTTCATCAGCCTTGCCATGCTGATGCTGCTAAAAACGTTCAGCTAGACTGAGGGTGAGGAAGAAAAGGGAGCAGGGATGTAAAAAGAAGCTTCTTTGTTATAGATGTTGTTATCTGAGACATGCCTGTACTTTGACTCTGGTGCTGGGATGGGTTCTCCACTCCTGGACTTGAGGGCAGCTTCTCTTCTGGTGTGGTCGGAGGACTCCCTCCAACATTTCACTGACTTGTCTCTCAGGTTTAATGAATTCTCTGAAGGCCCACACTGATCATTCCTGGAGTTAAAATCAGACTTGGGAAGAACAGGACTGCATATATGCACTGCAATGCATATAGTTGTCATGGAGCCATGGCTCACAGAGTTAAACGCTAGGATATTATGACAAAGAGAGGTGGCCATGTCTTCTGCAGCCCTTCACAGGCTTCCCTTTTTCCTTTGCTCTTAGCAGCAATTCTCACGATAGCTGCTGGAGAGAAACAAGTTTTCCCAGCAAGAAGATAATAACCTGGTTGGTGCCCTAGGTATCTTTAAGAAGCAGTGGGACATTTCTGCTCATTGCAGGAGGACTGTACAGGATTTAGTACAAGTTAAAAATCTTGCATTGAGGACAGAATCAGGATGAAAAGTGATCTTGACAGACTGGAGAGCTGGGACAAAATTTGATTGTTGTTGTTGTCTGCCTTCAAGTTATTTCCAACTTATGTCAACCCTAAGGTGGACCTATCATGGGGTTTTCGGGGCTGAGAGTGTGTGACTTGCCCATGATCACCCAGTGGGTTTCCATGGCTGAGCAGGGAAATGAACTCTGATCCCCAGAGTAGATGTCCATCCCGCACACTCAGGTCCTCTGGGCAGAATTTACTGCAGCTGAAGAAGACCAGGTTGGCTGCGGTTTCCCAGAGGACCTTTTCATCGGCCGCCCCAAAAGCATGGAACGACCTGGCGGAAGAGATTTGTAATATTATTACCCTTGACGCCATTAAGAAGACAGTCAAGATGGATCTCTTCCGGTGGGCCTTTCCACTGACCTCCCATTAAAAAAGAATCCCATCTGCTCATAGTTGTTTTCACTACCTACCCATCTTTTAATTATCTTATAATTTTAACTTATAATTTTATAATAATTTTACCTCCCTTCATCCTCCATCTTGAGGGAGAGAGAGGCAGGCTAGCACCACCAGGCCTGCCTGAAAGAAGAAAAGCCCTCCCTTCAGCCACCATCTTGAAGGAGAGAGATTGTATTGTATTGTATTGTATTGCATTTTTGTACTGTACACCGCTATGATCATTGCGGAATAGCGGTCTATAAATAAAATGTATTATTATTATTATTATTATTATTAACTTGAAATTGTAATTGATTGTTCCATTTTTATGCTGGTGGAGGGTTGGGGCTATGTAATTTTATGACTAGATTGTATAATGTATTATTAGAACAAAAAATTATTGTAACCTGCCTCAATATGTAGGGAGATGTAGGCTCATCATCATCATCATCATCATCATCATCATCATCATCATCATCATCATCTCCAATGCTCAGACCACTATGCCATGCTGTCTGTCCAACAACAAGGATAAATCACATGCTCTCAGCCTTATAGGAAGGCAATGGTAAACCTCTGAACAAATCTTGCCAAGAAAACCCCAGTGATAGGGTCGCCTTAGGGTCGCCATAAGTTGGAAATGGTTTGAAGGCACACAACAGCAACAAATTAAAGGTAGTACATCTAAGCAAGGAAAACAAAATGCACAAACATATGGTGGGTGACACTTGGATTGAAAGCAGTAGAAGAATCTAAGAATCTTGGTAGACCACAGGCTAAATATATGAATCAACAGTGTAGTATAGTGGCCAAAAAAGCCAATGCAATATTGCAACAGGCATATTGTGTCCAGATTGAGGGAAGGAGTAGCGCACTATATTCTGCTTTTAGTCAGACCTAACCTGGAACAATGTATCTAGTTCTGATCACCACAGTTCAAGAATGATATCGAAAAGCTGGAACATGTGACAAGCTAACACCCGCAAAAGTTATGTGGGCTGGGATTATTGGCCCACAACGTCAGTCTAGTAGACTCATTGGAGGCCACTTTACATCTGCACGGCTGTACCTGCCAATATTTCACAAGTAAAAACCAGAATAGTGTGACTAAGGAACATCAGCATATAACCAAGAGTTATTAATGACGATGAACAGACAAACTAAGAGAGGATGCAGCAGTTTGACTTTGCCTGAGTGTACTGGGAGGGATAAGATTTCATCACCTCCTCTCCACTTCCCTCTTCCTGATTTAAGTGAGTGCAAACTACATTTGCACTTTGAACTCATTTTGCAGCAGTTGAAGTAAGCTGAGGACAAAGGAGGAAAGTGGGAGTAAGGGAGAGAAGTTGGGACATTTTAAAAGCTGCTGAAAAAGTGGGACAATTAATTGGGACTGTCACTGCCACGTGAAGGTTATGCAGCTCTAACGTCCAGCTGTGATGCTTTGGAAATGTGCACTCCCACAACCCAGCTGTTCCAAAAACACTTCCAAAAACCTGGAGTTTCTGGGTGAAATCACGCTTTAAATCAACTAGGGAATGTTGTTTGTCCTCAACAGCTGCAGCCCTGTTGTTAGTTAGAGCCCAGCTACAGGGAGCACACAACTCCCCTGTTACAATAGCTCTATTGGCTGCTGGTCCATTTCAAGACACAATGCAAAGTGCTGGTTCTGACCTATAAGGCCCCATATGGCTCTGCTCCAGAGTATTTGAACAACCATATCTCCCTATATGAGGCTGTTCTAACTCTAACATCTTACAGAGAAGCCCTTCTCTCTGTCCCATGTCCTTCCTAACCTAAGCACATTTGGTGGAAACAGGGAAGAGGGCCTTCTCCATTGCTGACCCCAGACTTTGGATGCCCTCCAATCCTTAGGAAGCGTAGGATGACTCCTTCTTTGCTCTCCTTCTGCTGGCAAGTGAACACTTTCTATTCCTCCAGGCTTTTAGCAATTGACTATGATTCATAGGCTGCTATTCTGTTGAGTTTTATAGTCTGTCTTTTATTGAAATTTAAATAGTTTTAACTTATGTTTAATTGTTTTTTTAAATAAAATGTATTTAAAAAATCATAGCATCTTAGAGTTGGAAGAGACTCCCAAAGGCCATCCAGTCTCTGTCTGAAACCTCTAAAGAAGGCTATTTTTCCACTGTCACACAGTTGTCATCAGACATTCTTCCTAATTTACGTATTTATTGGATTCATATCTTGCCTTTCTCCTAAAATGGGATTCAAGGCAGCTGTTTTAGGTGGAATCTCTTTTCCTTTTGTTTGAATCCATTACTCCATGTCCTGGTATCAAGAGCAGTGGAAAACAAGTTTACTCCATCTTGCCTGTGACATCCCTTCAAATATTTAAACATGGTTATCATGTTACCTCTTAATCTTCTCTTCTCCAGGCTAAACATTCCCAGCTCCCTAAGTCACTCCACATAGGGCATGGTTTACAGTTCTTTCACTATTTTGGTTGCCCTCCTCTGGACACGCTCCAGTTTGTCAATATCCCTCTTGAACTGTAGTGACTAGAACTAGACACAGAATTCCAGATGAGGCCTGACAAAAACGGAATATAGTGGCACTACTACTTCCCTACTACTTCCCTACTCTAGGATCATATTGGCTTTTTTAGCTGCCGCATCACATCTGTTGACTCATGTTCAACTAGTGGTCTACTAGGACTCCTAGATCCCCTTCACATGTCAAGCCAGGTATCCTCCATCCTATATCTGTGCATTTCATTTTTCTCCCCAAGTGTAGTACCTTACATTTCTCCCTGTTGATATTCATTTTGTTAGTTTTGGCCCAGCTTTCTAATCTATTAAGGTCATTTTGAATTTTGATCCTCTCCTCTGGGGTATTAGCTACTCCTCCTAGTTTGGTGTCATCTGCAGATTTGATAAATATGCCCTCTATTCCTTCATCCAAGTCATTAATAAAGATGTTGAATAGCACTGCGCCAAGGGCAGAACCCTGTGGCATCCCACTGGTCACTTCTCTCCAGGATAAAGAGGAGCCATTTCTGAGTACTCTTTGGGTTTGGTTGGCCAATCAATTACAAATCAACCTAACTGTAGCCTTATCTAGCCCACATTTTACCAGCTTGTTTGTCAGAATATCATGGGGGATATTGTCAAAGGCTTTACTGAAATCAAGATACACTACATTGACAGCATTCCTTTTATCTACCAAGCTTGTAAATCTAGTTTTAAAAAGAGATAAGATTACTTATTTTTGAGAAACCATGCTGACTTGATGTGATGATGACATTCCTTTCCAAGTGCTTGCAGTCTGTCTGCTTCATGATCTGATCTGCTGTAGAATCTTTCCTGGTATTGATGTCAAGCTAACCAGGCGGAAATTGTTTGGGGGCTCATTAACACTACAAAATAATCCAGTGTGGAAACCAGGTTATTTCTGTGGCATCCATACTTGCGCCAAGTGCACTTGGTGCAGTTTGCAGAGGGGGGTCTGCCTCAAAACCGACTTAAATTTGATATAGGAGGGTGAGGGTCTACGTCTTTTGAAAATATGTGAATCACACACTGTCAATTCGATTTGGGGAATTCTGAATCGATTCTTCCAAAACAGAAAAGGAGGGGTTATGTGTAGAGGGGCAGAAGATACACATCCCACCTGGACTTGTCAGTGAAGACACCGGCTCCATACATCCAGCCAGTATTTCCACTACTGCATCCATTTCCCTCGGCTTAGCATCAGAAGAGTTATTTATATATTTATACACTTTTTGTGTTCAGATTTGAACTACCCGCAACAACAGAAGCAGAGTCACATCACCAGCAGTGAAAGCGGAAGCAGAATGATGAAGATGTGCACCACTTGATTGACATTTAAAAACAAAGCACCTGAGAATGATTGAAAGAGTTCAAAATGGCGGCTCCATCTTAAATCATCATGTCAGCAGTGTGAAATGCAATAGGGTTAAAATGTCATGGAGAAATTCGACCACGGTAAACGTAATGGGAGCTTTGATTTGGTATCACATCGCTGCAGAGATTCAGATCTTCTCAGCACAAAAAACGTGAGTGCGAATGAACCCTAGGTCTTCTCCCCCCCTTTTTTTTTTAAATGGGACAACGTTTGCCCTCCTCCAGTCTGCTGGGACTTCTCCTCTTCTCCAGAATTCTCAAAATTACTTTGCTGCTGTTTTTGGATGCTTTTAATACGTACTGGTTTTGATCTTTTGTAACAGTATTGGAGGGAAGTCTGGATATAAATAAAATAAGCATATGCTCCCATCAGACTTAGCCAGCATAGCCAATGGTTGGGGATGATGGGAATTATTGTCAAACTACACCTAGAGGATGCATGATAGCCCTGATTAAATATTTGAAGGGATGTCTTAGTGAGGATAGAGCAAGCTTGTTTCCTGCTGCTCCAGAGACTAGGACCCAGAACAATGGATGCAAATTACAGGAAAAGAGATTCCACCTAAACTTCTTGATGGTAAGTGCTGTTCAGCCATCGAATACACTGCCTTGGAGAATGGTGGAGTCTCCTTCTTTGGAGGTTTTTAAACAGAGACTGGATAGACATCTGTCAGGGGTGATTTGACTGTGTATTCCTGCATGGCAGGGGGTTGGACTGGATGGTCCTTGGGGTCTCTTCCAACTCCAAGATTCTATCATTCCACCTTCTTTGCTTCTACCAACTCTACACAGGACATTTTGGGGGCAGGAATAATGAGTTAAGCAGCTCCTGAACACCAATCCCCTTTTATGCTGGCTTGAATTCACAGCTCACCTTACTTAAATCAGGCTCCAGCAGGCTTATGTATTTTAATGGTCTGCAGCCTCTGAGGGCTGTGAATATATGGAGATTAAGAGAGATGATATTTAACAACGTTTCAATTTGTCCTGTTCAGTTCTCAGGATGGAACACAGAATCCGTCCTAGAACATCTGTTCTCTGTACTTGCGTTCCTCGTAAAACGCCAGTTCTTCAGAAGTCCATTGAGCAGGAAAGCAGAGCTGGCCTGGGAAGGGAGAGATGGATAGAGATGCCAAGAACAGAGACACTTATGTCAATGCAGCACTAAATTATAACTACAGTACTGTAGTTTATTCTTACTTTTCCTTTTCCTTCCTTCCATCCAACCACCCAACCATGCAACCATCCTACCCAAAATCTCAGCATCCTGTAAGGTTGGACAATGTCTATTATTATTGTATTTTATTCAAACACTTCTATCCCACTCTTTAGCACAGGATCTCAGGACAATACGGGTTGAGTCTCCTTGATCTGAAATGCTTGTGACCAAAAGTGTTTTGAATTTTGGAACTTTTCAGGTTTTGGCATATTTGCATATACATAATGAGATATCTTGGAGATGGGACCCAAGTCTAAACATGAAATTCATTTAGGTTTCATATACATCTCATACACATAGCCTGAAGGTAATTTTATACACAATATCTTTAACAATTTTGTGGATGAAACAAACTTTGTGTACACTGTACACTCAACCATCAGAAAGCAGAAGTGTCACTATCTCAGCCACTATATGGGCAATTCCGCATTTTGGAATATCTTGGAATTCCAGATAAGGGAGACTCAATCTGTAGAAATAATTTAAAACATTCCAAGGTTAAAAGCATAAATAATATGAACAATATGAAAATACAGGAACCACTAAAACCACTTTAAAAGCAACAGCTAAGCCATGTTAAAAGCAACCACAATTTAAAACTATGCACATGTATCCTTGAACAAAAGTAGTCCCTGAAAGCTTTAATAAAAGCTGTTATCCTGCTTTGGAAGCAGAAGACTGAAGCTAGGGAGTTAGCAATTTCTCTCATGCCAGTTATTCAGCTTGGAAGTTTGTCTTGTGCAGAGTTTGAAAAAGTTACCTTTCTTGAACTACAAATCCCAGAATCCCCCAGCCAGCATGTTTGGTCTTTTAATTCACACTCTTAGTCACTACATAACTCCAACTTCTGCAACTGTGCTAGAGCAAATGCCACGATTAAGACCACCTGGACTGCATCCACACTGCAGAAATAATCCAGTTTGACATGGCTGTAATTGCCATGGCTCAATTCAATGGAATTCTGGGATCTGTAGTTTTGTGAGACATTTAGCCTTCTCTGTCAGAGAGCTCTGGTGCCAAAACAAATTACAGTTCCCAGAATTCCATAACACAGAGCCATGACAGTTAAAGTGGTGTCAAACTGGATTATTTCTGCAATGTGAATGTAGCCCTGTAGAGTTCACAGATGGAGTACAACACATGCTACCTCATGCATATAAATTAAAAATATCCACAATGGACTTCTCCAGTCTTGACTTAATCCTAAGGTTCCCAGATCTCAAGTCACATAGCTGCTTCTCCAGTCCTCAGAAAATGAGGAGGAATCTCAAGGTGAGAGTGCTGTCCTGAAAATTGTGTATTGTATCTATATTTTCCTCCCTGGTTGGACTTAAACTTTTTTTTACTTCAGTAAAGATTGAACCTCCCTTGTGTGAAGTGCTTGGGACCAGAACTGTCACACTCTCTCAGCCTCAGAGGATGGCAAAGGCAAAGCCCCTCTGAAGAAATGTGCCAGGAATACCTTGTGATGAGTTCACCTTAGGATCACCATAATTTGGTAATGACTTGAAGGAACACAAGAACAAGAACAACAACAACAACAACAACAACAACAACAATGCATCTTATACACATAGCCTGAGGGTAATTTTATACATAATATTTTAAATGATTTTGTGAAGGAAACAAAATCTGCGTACACTGAACCATCAGAAAGCAACAATCAGGTGCCTCTCTCTCAGACACCCATTTGGACAATTTTAGATTTTGGAGTCTTTTGGATTTTGGAATTCTGGATAAGGGAGATGCAACCTGTAGTATCAGTTGCATTAAAGAGAGATAGAGGAGAGCTCCATTAAATCTCATGTCTCCTCCCAGGCACTCCTCCCAGGCACTCCTTCACATATCTCTTGGCCAGGCTGGTTGTGGATACAGTGGGCCTTTGGTATCCACTGGGGTTTGGTTTCAGGACTCCCTGTGGATACCAAAATCTGTGGATGCTCAAATCCTAGTAAATACAATGGCATAGTAATGGTGTATCCTACATAAAATGGCAAAATCAAGGTTTGCTTTTTGGAATGTATACTTCTAAAAATATATTTTTTACAGTATTTTTTAAAAAAAATTATTAGTTAAAAGACAACAACATTCTTACATTTGTATATATATATATACAATGAGGTTCTAACATATCTGTTTACATCTTATTCTCTGACATTCCAAGCAATTACAATGCAATGCAATATATAACGAAGAACACATCCTTGCGTACTTCTCACTCATTTACATAATCTACCAAAATCTCATAATCTTCTTCATTTATGTTATTACTCTTCATACCTAACATTCCCACTATTACTATGTTGTTACTGTATCATTATTCTAATTTTTAAAATTCCAATATTTCTTCAGAAAGTCATCTAATATCTTCCAGTTATCAACCTCTTCATTTTTATTTTTTAATATCATAGTCAATCTATCCATATCTTTTAAATCTAATATTTTTTGTAACCATTCCTCTAGATCAGGTATCATCTTAAAATATTTTCAGACCATGCATGCCTGAATCATTGGATTAAAAATCTCTAGATATGGAGTACTGACTGTATTTTATTTAAGGTTTCTAAAGTCGACCAGTTCAAACTTAGGCCTCAGCGATGGGAGGGAAAATTGTTTGCTTTAGCACATCATCCCATAATCAGTCAAACAAGCAAGGATGAGGTGGAAGAGGGAAAGCCACGCTCCCTGCCTCGTCTGTTCATCATCTAAAAGATGTTGACAATCCATCTCGATGGCTTACTGGGTTTCCTCTGCTAAGAGACAGGGCTGGTGCTGTGTTTTTACTTTTTGCTTATTATATTGTATTACAGTTCTGTGAAAAAAGGCCTGCTTCACGGTCCTTGGAGGCTCAGAGCTAATCCTGTGAAAAAAACAGTTCGGCACCCAGGCCTCCATTTCTGCAGGATTTTATCCTTAGATGGGAAAAGCCACTGCACATTTTGAAAGGGATGAAGAAGAGGTTGGGATGGCATCCATAACCTCCAGAGTTGAATGTATCTGTCGTCCTGCTGCGTAAGATGACTTACCTCTCCACAACCAGCACTAGCTAGTCCCCTGGCAAGACAACTGGGTTTATTTAGCCAGTTGTGATTGTACATATGTGTGTGAGAGAGTATATCTGCATGTGTGTTTGTGTGTGCCTTCAAGTCACCTGTTGACTTATGGTGAACCCATGAATCCCATAGGATTTTCTTAGGCAAGGAACAAACAGAAGTGGCTTTGCTGGTTCCTTTCTCTGAAATATAGCCTACAGCACCTGGTATTCATTAGTGGTCTCCCATCCAAGTACTAACCAGAGCTAACCCTGCTTAGCATCCAAGACCAAATGGGATTTGTTGCCCTTCGCAATAGTGATAGCATTTACATTTCTATACTGCTTATTTGTGAACTCAGCACTTTCTAAGCAGTTTACAATCTGTAAGCCAATTATCCCAAACAAGATGAATGAATGAATGAATGAATCTTTATTTGTATACCGCTATTCCAATGATCACAGCGGTTTACAATCAATTAAAATATAACAACAATAAATCCAATAAAAGAAATCCCCCCACATTAGCAATAAATTACAGCATAAAAATATCCATCATTCAATCACGTTTTAAAACCATTAAAGCTAATAACACCAATGACACCAAAGACATCCATTACATTACAACAATATAAAGGAGAAGGATGGAATTAAAGGACATGGGGGAAAGCAAGACGGAAAAAGTGAGTTTTTAAGATTTTCCTAAAAGACTCTAGGGAAGGGGCTGAGCGGAGCTCGACAGGGAGAGAGTTCCAAGCCTGCGGGGCCGAAGCAGAAAAAGCCCTATGTGCAGACTTCACATATCTCGTGTCAGGAACTCTCAAAAGCTGTTTCCCCCCCGACCGGATTGTATGGGGAGAGGCGGTCCTCCAAGTACCCTGGGCCCAAGCCATTTAGGGCTTTATAGGTTATAACCAACACCTTGTATTGCGCCCGGAAGCAAATTGGCAGCCAGTGTAGGTCCTCCAGTACCGGTGTTATATGACTGGCTCTGGAGGTACCCGTAACCAGTCTAGCTGCCATGTTCTGAACCAATTGAAGCTTCCGAGTTTGGTACAAGGGTTGCCCCATGTAGAGCGCATTACAGAAATCGAGTCGAGAGGTTACCAGTGCGTGTACCACTGTTTCAAGGTCCCCCCGGCCCAGGTAGGGTCGCAGCTGGCGTATCAGCCGAAGCTGATAACAGGCGCCTCTGACTGTTGCATCCACCTGAGAAGTTAGGTGGAGCGACGAGTCCAGGAGCACCCCCAGACTACGAACAGTGTCCTTTACAGGGAGCGTGACCCCGTTCAGGACGGGTGGAAAAATTTCCATCCCTGGACCAAGGGAACCTATCACAAGTACTTCCGTTTTCTCTGGATTCAGGCTGAGTCTGTTTTCCCTCATCCAGCCCATTACTGACTCCAAGCAGGCGTTGAGTGGAGAGATGCCATCCCTAGTCACTGCATCAGTCGGGGACACAGAGAAGACTATTTGGGTGTCATCAGCGTACTGATAACACCGCGCCCCGTGTCTCTGGATGATCTCTCCCAGCGGCTTCATGTAAATGTTAAATAGCATAGGGGACAGAATCGCTCCCTGAGGGACCCCGGATATGAGGGCCCTCTTGTCGGAGCAACAGTCCCCCAGCTCCACCATCTGGAATCTACCCGAGAAGTAGGAACGGAACCACTGCAAAGCAGTGCCCCCGATTCCCAACTCCCCCAGGCGCTCCAGAAGGATACCATGGTCGATGGTATCGAAGGCCGCAGAGATATCCAAGAGCACTAACAGGGACACGCTACCCCTGTCCATGCCCAGACGGAGATCATCGACTAAGGCGACCATGGCAGTCTCAACCCCATAGCCCGCCCGGAAGCCAGTTTGAAATGGGTCCAGATAATCCGTATCCTCCAAGACCCTCTGCAGCTGGGAGGCAACCGCCCTCTCGATCACCTTCCCTAAAAATGGCAGCAGTGACACAGGCCAATAATTATTTCGAATTAGGGGGTCAAGGGAGGGCTTCTTTAATAGAGGTTTTACGATGGCCGTCTTTAAATTAGATGGAAAACAGCCCTCCCTGAATGATGAATTAACAATACGACACAACATTTCTGTTAACGCCGTTCCCCCTTGGACTGCCAGCCACGAAGGACAGGGATCGAGAGAGCAGGTCGTCTTCCTAACACTGCTGAGGATCCTGTCCACATCCTTGGTACTAACAGACTCAAACTGATCCAGTATAACTGAGTCCATGGAAGCTCTGGACGCCTCTACTCTCAGTTCTGAACCAATAACAGCGTCAAGATCAGCCCTTGGCCGAGAGATTTTATCCGCGAAGAAGTTATTAAACTCGTCACAGCAGGCTTTCGATGGCTCCAATAGTGGGTTCAGGGGGGGAGCCAGTTCGGTAAGCTCTCTCACCACCCTGAACAGCTCTGCTGGACGCGACTCCGCGGACGCAATTCGTGCAGCATAGAACGAATTCTTAGCTGCACCAATTGCCACTCCATAGGCCTTCAAAAGCGACTCTAGGAGTGTCTTGTCGGCTACGTCCCGATGTCTCCGCCATTTGCGCTCTAGTCGTTGCGCAGCCCGCTTCCTTGCCCTGAGATCTTCCGTGTACCAGGGCTTTTTATTGGAAGCGGGCCGGAAAGGACACTTGGGAGCGATACTGTGTATAGCCCTGGAGAGATCAGTATCCCAGGTGTTGGTCAGGGCATCAACAGAATCGCCGTCAGTTCCAACCAAGTAGCCCTCTAGGGCTTCCTGGAACCTTTTGGGTTCCATCAGCCTTCGAGGGTGGACCATTCTAATAGGTCCACCACCCCCGGGGGGGATCTGGGTTGTCACCTTGATACTAGCCTCGACCAGAAAATGATCCGTCCATGACAGGGCAGAGATATTTCACCAGCATCCGTGGCTGGCGTCCGTCCATGACAGGGCAGAGACCAGAAGATGGGTACTCATTTTACTGACCTACAAAAGAATGGAAGGCTGAGTCAACACTGGACCCATGCCTGGGATCTAACTCACAACCTTGTGGCTGCAGTATCGGCATTTAACCAGTTCACCACCTTAGGGTTTCTTCCAACATTTCACAGATGAAAATCAGGGCACATGTGGCCAAGCATCAATGTGTGGTCAAGGTGGCTAAAAGTATTAACATCAAAGTGTGGTCAAGGTGGCTAAAAGTATTAATGAGAAAAAGCACACAAACTAGGTGAAGCTGCAGCAGCTTGCTTTTGCCTGAGCCTGCTGGGAAGGGCAAGATTTTCTGCTCCGCATCCCATTGCTGAATTAACTGAGTGCAAACTACTTTCACACTTTGCACTCAGCTTGCAGCAGCTGAATTAAGCTGAGGACAAAGAGGGAAGGTGGCAGGAGGATAGAGAAACTAGGACATTTTAAAAGCCTATGAAGAAGTGGGAAGACAGAGGATTAATGGGGATATTCCCTGCCAAATCAGGGCAATTGGAGGGTATGTGTCAGCGGGAGAGAGATCACAGCCAAGATCCTAAGTTATGCTTGTGTGCTGTAAATGCGTATTTCAGTGGTGGTTGAGCTGTGCCACCCTTTTGGTGAATACCAAAATTGTGCAACCAACTGCATATCTGAAAATATGCAGTGGCTATAGTTTTTTGTGGGTTTTTCGGGCTATGTGGCCATGTTCCTGATGTTTCGCCAGCATCTGTGTCTGGCATTTTCTCTGAAGATGCCAGCCACGGATGCTGGCGAAACGTCAGGAATAAACTCTTCTAGAACATAGCCACTTAGTCTGAAAAACCCACAAAGAACTATGTATGCAAGCCATGAAAGCCTTCGACTTCACATATGTAGCAGCTGTTTCCACAATTCTAGAGACTCACATGGTACACTGGTCCCCCGGGTTACGAAATACCCAGGTTACGAAATTTTCGGGATACGAATAAATCCCATAGGGATTTATTGCTTCGGCTTACGAAGGTTTTTTCGGGTTACGAAAAAAACCTCTGCGCTGTTTCAAATGGAGCCGCGGCGCAGCCGCGGCTTTTCCCCATTAGCGCCTATGGTCTATTCGGCTTACGAAGTATCCCGGGTTACGAAAGCGGCGGCGGAACGAATTAATTTCGTAACCCGGGGTACCAGTGTATATTGAAAGCGCTGACAAATATTCATGCACCATTCAAGAATATGCAACTGCATTTTCAGCAGTGACATTTGAGGAACTGCACTTACGCAAATGTGAACTGTCTACGTATTGGGAAGAGACCAGATCCTGTCTGATCTCAGAAACTAAGCATGTTTAGGCCTGTTTAGAGTACTTTGATGAAAGACCACCAGGAAAATTCAGGCTATATTCAGAAGAAAGCAATGACAAACCTTCCCTGAATAAATCCTGCAAAGAAAACCCCCTGAGAGTTTTGCCATAAATTGGAGTCAACTTAAAGGCAAGTAAAAACAACATCAAACAGAACACAGACGTTATCCTATGTTCAAAAAAAGGTAACCTTGTGCAGAAGAAAACTGATGGATGCTTACCTTTATTTCATCTCCTGGACTGACTTGAAACCTGCACCCAGCTGCAACGATGCAGCCTCCTGGTTCAGAGACAGTTTACCATAGAACATCAACTGTCAGAGTGTGTTGCAGTCCCTGCCATTAGGTTGAATGAGGATTCCACATCAAGGGCTGCAGTTTTGGGATAACGTGACAGGACATTATCAGTTATTTGGTAATGACCAGAATGCTATTGGTGTCTTACCCATACAAAAATCCCACTAACAAAATAGTCATCTATTTCTGACCATTGGAGAATTCGCTCAAGGCTGTATTCCGCTCAAGGCTAAGGGATCTGAGTTACCATTTGTGTTGTGTTGCACATGTTCATGCAAACAGATATGCATGCACATGCACATGACAGTGCACTGGGGTGCAAGGAAGCTGAGGCACAAGAACTGATGTGCATTCACACTGTGCTTTGGAACACATTTGGGAGTTCAGTCAGCCCTCCGTATCCACAGATTCCTTATCCATGGATTGGACCATCCACGACTTGAATATATAGATATATATATAGACTTGAATATGAGATCCCAACATTATATTCCAAAAAACAAACCTTGATCTTTCCATTTTATATAAGGGATACCACTTTACTATGGCACTGTATTTAATGGGTCTTGAGCATCCACAGATTTTGGTTTCCACGAGGGGTCTTGGAACCAAACTAAAGTGGATACTACGGGCCCACTGTATAATACAGTGCACCCGTGTCATAAGCAGGCGCATTATATGCTGCTTTCAGCATGTATTGAAAGCAGTGCTGTTTCTTCTGGTTCTGTGTACTGGAAGAAACAATGATGTGCACGCCCATGGCGTGTGAGTGCTGCCACCATGCACCGCTGCAAGCACGAACCCCTTTACTTGTAATGGGGCTTGAGCATACGCGTTTTTTGTTTTACGCGGGGGGTCCGGAACAGATCCTCAGAGTAAAACAAGGGCGCACTGTGTGACAATTCTCTAACGTAGAGATATGCAACGTTGTGTTTTGTTTCCTGTATATAGCAGGGGTGTCAATAGGGTGCAGGGGGTGCAGACCACACCAGGTGACACCATTGCTCCACTGCAGAAACAGGCTGTGGCATTCACCTGTGTCCCTTTAAAATGCTGAAGAGATGGTGTGAGTAGGGCAAGGCTCACTGCAAGGAGAAACAACAAGGATTTTAAGATCTTGGATAGCATGGCTGGGAGTGTGTTTATGGTTTATTAAGCTGAAGCCTTTTTTTTTTTGCATTCTTTGGCCAAAAAGGCTCTCAGTGGCTTTAGAAGAGTGAAAAAAGAAGACAGCTTCAGTCTTCTAATTTACACACTAAAATGGCACAACAACAAGGGAAAAGGGCTGAGAAGAGAGGAGGGAGGGAGGGAGGGGAAAATATAGTCTCAGGCCCTCTTAGTTATAAAGTTTTTATCAGGAGCTGGCATTGCTTTCAGGGTGACCAGACATCCTCCTTTTCAAGGTCATGCCCTACATTTCAACCTTCTGTTCAGGAAGAATCCCCAAATGTCCTCCATTTTGAGAACAACTAAGAAGCATGAACTAATCTTTATATGAGGGTTTCTAGTTTTTATTTGGTTGCCCTACATTTTCCTTGAATGTCGTACATTTTGCAGTGCCTTGTCCTCCTTTGCAGCTAGGACATCTGGTCGCTCCCGCATTGCTTTTCAGTGCAGAAAAATCCTTGATTTATTCTCTGGAGCCTCTACTGTTAAACAAAGCTTACCATCGGGAATTACTTCCCACCATTTCCTTGTTGGGATTTTCTGTCTTCTGAATCTTTCATCTTCTTCAGTGGCAAGAAACAAGCTCAGGTCTAATCTGCACTACAGAAATAATGGACTGGTTCCATCCGATGAAATCCTGGAATTTATAGTTTATTGTGGCACCAGGACTCTCTGCCAAAAAAGAGGTGAAATATTTCACAAAACTACAAATCCCAAAACTCTATAGCTTTGAGCTACAGCAGTTAAAGCAGTGTCAAACTGCATTATTTCTGAAGCTCAGATTAAACCCAGCTCCATGCAGTCAAGGCCTGTTTTTGCATGGTCTTGCATGGAGAAAGAGGAGTGGACCGGACAATGTATGGCAGAGTTTGGAATAGTTACTTGATGTACTACAGCTTCCAGAATCCCACATGGCCCATTTGTAGCAGAAAAAGCAAAATCTCCCCAGCTGT
>NC_056522.1:377435908-377462425 GCF_019175285.1 Sceloporus undulatus
GATAGATAGATAGATAGATAGATAGATAGATAGATAGATAGATAGATAGATCCTCTGGTAATGTCTGCTGCGGCAGAAGAAATGTTCCTAGCTGCCATGACTAGCATTGTCACACATTCCCTGACTCCCAGCATGAAGCATCCCTAAATCCCCTGGTGCATAATCCTTGCTTTCCAGGACCTTTATTTATTTCCCAAAGCTTGAAGGTTCTTCCAAAGCTGAACATATTTATGATTTTGCATGTTTGAGAACTAAGCTTTGGTGCCGAAAAGAACTTGGATTAAATTCCATGAACCTCATCACGCTGTGGAGCATGCCTGGCCCTAAACTTGTACATTTCAGGGACTGTGGAAGTGGATGCTGTTTGTTCCATTTCCTGGTATATTTGGAACATGCCAGTGTCCGAGGCAAGACCCAGGGATGGGGGAGGTTGATTTGACCTTGCAACCCTTTTCTGATGTCTTTATGACTTGGACGCTGCAAGCTTGTACATACTGCTCTTTTCAATAGCCTGACTAGTTTCTAAATATACCTTGGTGATCTTCCCACTCTTCTTTCCTCCTCTCTGTTTAATGTTTGAAAAAGCTTCCAGTGCATATGACATACCCTCCCAACTGTCCTGGTTTGGCAGGGACAATCCTAATTAAATCCTCTGTCATTCTATTTTTCAGCAACTTTTAAAATATTCTGATTTTTCCAAGTTTTCCCTCCTTGTCTTCACCTTATTGCATTGCTGGGCCCTGACTTTAAAGTGCAAATGATGCATGTGCAAGTCCCCTTATGTGTATCGTTGTACCTCTTTGGTGTAATGCCCCTATTCAGTTGGAGGTTGCAAAAGCAGAGTTGAACAACTGGCGCTCTTGTGGTGACATTGTGCATCCACATACATTTCACATTTGTTTGGATATTCAGTGGCTGTGTTGCAATCCACAGGTGCCCAGACACCACTTTAACTGCTATTGCTCAATGCTATGGAATTCTGGGAACTGTAATTTATTGTGCCATGGCAGTTAAAGTGGTGTCAAATTGGATTCTTTCTGCACTGTGGATTGCCGAAGTCTCCTTGATGAGGAAATCTCAACTATAGTTTAAGATTTGACAAAAATTTCAAGTTTGACAGCAAACTGCCCAGCTGAGATGCCCCTATTGCTATTTCCAGTTTTATGACTGCATCCTGTTTGGAATTGTAAGCCTTGTGTCGGGGATGCAAACCCATACACAAAAGAGTTGTTTTTAATGGGCATCTTGTGTTTATGTTCTCCAGAGCAGGGGAAAGGTAAAAAGGAAGCTGTCCCTGGCATAACAGGAAAGAGGTTGGGTAGTTTAGGGGAAAAGGCCTGGGGGAGCAGTTAGACCAGAGGCTTTTAACTTCTTCTTTACCAGAGATCCCCTTTAAATATCTTTTGTTGTCGCACACTCCTGCAAAACTTAACTCAAGATTTAAAACCCAAATAAGAATGATAATATCTGAACTATGAACCATTGCACCATCCATTAAACCGTCCCTTCAGAGGTGCTAGAGGTAGTGGCGTCACTAGGATTGGTGTCACCTAGTGCAGTAACTCATAGTGTCACCGCTCCTTGACTTCCTCCTGTCCTACACTATACAGAATCCTTAGTAATGTTTTTTGTACTGATGTTACTCATAAATCATAATTCCTGTGTATCACTGAATCTAATGGTAATAGTTGTGACGCAAAACTAGCAACATTAAAAGTTATACCTTTAAATTACAACATCATACCCATAGCCTAAATTGTATTTACATATGCAGAGTTCCATGTGGTTAAAGTCAACATCATAAAATGGGGTATTTTTAAAGAAAATGTAAAAAAATATTTAAAATGTATTCTTTTTTAATTAAATAATTAAAATTTTGAAATTTGAAATTTTATTTTAAAAAAATTGGAGGCTTCCCCTTTCTCCTCTCCCCGAGTCCCACCCCACTCCCCCCCCCCCGTCTCTTGCAGCGTTTTCAACAGAAACAGGTGACTGCCACAGCCTGTTTCTGCCAAAACGGAGATATTTGAGGAGCAGTGGGGTCACCCCCCCTTAGGGTGCCACTTGGTGATTCCGCACCCTCTGCACCCCTTTAGTTATGCCACTGGCTAGAGGGGGAGGAAAGACTTCTCCTGCTTATTCCTGGAGTGGATTGAGAGGCAATGGGCAAGCCCAGACAGACAAACAGACCAACTTTGCCTTGGCTCCTATTACATAGCCACCAAGCCCTATGAGGAGTGGCTTAGGGAGCTGGAAATGTTTAGCCTGGAGAAGAGAAGGTTAAGTGGGGACGTGATAGTCGTGTATAAATATTTGAAGGGATGTGGTATTGAATTTGCAAGAACTAAGCAGAACAGTGGAGGACAGGGAGTCTTGGAGATGTCTCATCCATAGGGTTGCCATGGGTCGAGATCGACTTGAGGGCAGTTAACAACAACAACATAGGATGGAGCAAACTTATTTTCTGCTGCTCCAAAGACTAGGACATGGAGCAATGGATCCAAAATACAGAAAAAGAGATTCCACCTAAACATGAAGAAGACCTCCCTGAACAGAAGAGCTGGTGGACCCTCCTCCTTTGGAGATTTTTAAACAGAGGCTGGAGGGCCATCTGTAGGGAGTCCTTTGTTTGTGTCTTCCTGCATGGCAGAATGGGGTTGGACTGGATGGGCCTTTTGGTCTCTTCCAACTCTATGATTCTATGATACTTTCCCTGTAGTCTGAATCCACTGTTCCTGATGCTTGCCCCCAAAGCCTCACCTTGCAAGCAACAGCAGGAGGCAGACTCTCATTGGATAAGGCCCATTCACATTACCTTTTACACCGGTTTTGAAATCGATTCTTCCACGTGAAGTTCATATTGGGCCTGATTCTGTCACAATCCATGTCGAGACTTGCACAAGGAAATGCCCCTTAGCACGGGGTATCAAGATTTGGGCTAAAATCCGTCTTTTCTGAAAAGACCCGGGTTCTGCGAAATATGAACTTGCCCTCGATGATGATCGGAGCAAATTCAGGGAGGGATTAAGGTCAGAGGGCAGGCAGGGGCAGAGCATTCCTCCCCTCATCCGAGGGGAGGGGGAGGAGGAAAGAGCCGAAGGAAAAAGGGGAATCTGGATGCAAAGGGTGAAGAGGATAAAAGGGGAAATCAGGGTGACTTTTGGGCTGCAAAGGGCTGTCAGAGGGAGGTGGGGGGGAGTGGAGAAAGTGATGGAGGAGGAGGAGGATGAAAGAGCCGTGGGAAGAAGAGAGCCATGGAGGGCATTATATAACGGAGCAGGAGGAGGAGGATGAAGGAGCTGGGGGGAAGGGTCAATTCAGGGCACCTCAGAGGGAGGGGAGGGTCGGAAGGAAAGAGGAGGATTGCCAAGGGAAATTGGGCTGCAGGGCTAAGCGGGGGGTATAGGGAAATGGATGCAGCAGAAGCAGCCTCTTTTATTTTTGACAATTCATGTGCGTGATTTTTTTGGGTGCTTGCTTGTGCTACTTTCATTTCCTCTTGCTCCTGGATTATTGTTATTATTATTGTTGTTGTTGTTGTTGTTGTTGTTATATGAGGATGCTACAGTCAGAATGCCTGTCTGCATTCCCCTTTTATTCCCAATTGATTCCATGGGTCAGTTGAAACTGACAGGTCACTCTCTCTCAGCCTGAGTGGAAGGCAGTGGCAAAGCTCCTCTGAAGAGAATGTAGCAGGAGGAAAGGGGTCAGTTCAGTTCAGGGCAAAGGCAGGGCACAAACGGAGCTCGCACCAGGCACCTTCCCCCCCCCTTTTTTTTAAAATTATTTTTGACAAAATATGCGCATGTTTTTTTCCTTGAGGCAGATAGATAGATAGATAGATAGATAGATAGATAGATCGTGGCTAGATGCTTGTTCCCTTTCACTTTCATTTGTTGGCTTCCAGCAAAGGGGAAATGTTGCAAAGGGCAAGACTTTCAAATGAATGCAACGGTTTGAATGTTACATTTGTAGCTCTATTTGGTAAATTGGCAAAATGATACATGCTTTTGCTACTGTCTCTAAGGAATTCAGGGGTAGCCCTGAATTGCTTTTAAAAGCCAAAAAGAATGCATGGCAATCACATCCGTTTCTGACATTTCCAAGGTGAGGAATTTATTATTATTATTATTATTATTATTATTATTATTATTATTATTATTACATGTGTAAGAGGCATTCTGGAGTGGCAAGGAGTGGAGGATACAGGATGCATTAGCTTGCATTTTGGGGTTGAAAATGGGGCCAAGGGCAGATCATAACCTGCACTGACCCAAATGCCCACAACACACACACACACACACACACACACACACACACACAAAAGAAGTTTTTAAATTTGACAAAATGTGCACATTTTGGTGCATTTTGTGCCTGGCTCTTTAAAAAAAAGGAGGGGGGAAGCACACTTCCGATGCTCCAATGAGTGCTGCAAATGTCGATCTATGACGATCGCTTGATTGACAACAGGCGCCTTCATGGTAAACCCCAATTTCTGAAGAAGACATTCAGGTGAAAATACCCCTCTTTTTGTAGTGGGCACTTACTAACAGAGAGATTAGGGAGGGGCCCCCCTGAAACTTCCCAGTTCCTTCAGGAGCAAACCCACCAGTGGGAATGGGGCCTAAGTGACCATCTCTCATGATGCTTTAGCCTTGGATTTCATGCACTGATGGGGTGGATTAGGTGGCTCATAGGATCCCTTACCATTCAGTGATCCCACTTTTCCTTCACGGCTCATCTTTTTCCCACTTTGACATGAAAACAACCTTTAAAAAAAGGTCAGGTTGAGAAAGACATTTTTTTCTAGATCAAGGAACATCATAGTACTACTCTATTCTGCTTTGGTCAGTCCTCACCTGGAATAATCCTGTGTCCAGTTCTTGGCACCACAATTCAAAAAGGATATTGAGAAACTGGAACATGTCCAGAGGGCGAGTAAAATAGTGAATGGTCTGGAAAACAATCCCCCTGAGAAGAGGCTTAGGGAGCTGGGTATGTTTAGCCTGGAGAAGAGAAGGCTAGAGGTGATATGATAGCCAAGTATTTGAAGAGGTGTCATATTGAGGATGGTGCAATCTTGTTTTCTGCTGCTCTAGAGGACTAGGATAAGGAGCAATAGATTAAAAATGCAGGAAAAGAAATTTCACCTAAACATTAGGAGGAACTTCCTGATGGTAAGAGCTGTATGATAGTGGAACACATGAAAGCTCATGCATGTTAAACCCACTTTAAAAATAAGTCAGTCTTAAAGGTGCTGCAACATTCCTTTTTCCCTTCCCCTCCTTTCCTCCTTTTTTAAGGGTACAGTGTCTCTGCATCCAAAACAATACTAAAGACTCTATGATTCTATGAATCTACATCTCTAAACTTCTGTGGATTCCAGCCTTCTTTACCAGATCCTTGAAGCAAGATCAGACACAAGCAGGTTGGAGTTCATGAATGCTCCTGCCAAATAAAATTTGTTATGCTTTAAAATGCTATTTCTGTTGCAGCATGGCTACTGCCACTCAGCATTATGGCTGTGTCTTCTTCTCCCCTTCTTTCCTCCACTGGACTCCAACTTGGTCTTACTTAAGGCAAACTTCAACAAACTTTAAACCTGATAGGTTACAGGCTCCAACATCTGTTATTCTTGATGGCATTGATTTATGCAAGCAGAGATGATCAGTGAGGGTGCAATGAGGCAAGACCTGGGAACGCTGGCCCAAAAGCAGCAGATAGCCATAACATCCTGGCGATGTATGTTTGTTTGGCGGCTGCAGCTTGAAAGATCCAAGAAGGTTTAGGTGATGGATGGAGATGACTCATCCTTCATCCTTGCACCCAGCAAGAGAAGGGGATGAGTGAGGGCTGCATGGGTAGCAGAAATTCATCTGTGCTGGAAAAGGATCTGGAAAGGAGGCAGGGAGATAGCTTTGCAGGAACAGAATGGTAGAATGGTAGAGTTGGAAGAGACCCCAAGGGCAAAGCAGTCCAACCCCCTGCTATGCAGGAAGAAATGAACAAAGCACTCCCTGTGACAGATGGCCATCCAGCTTCTGTTTAAAAACCTCCGAAGAGGAGACTCCTCCACCCTCCAAAGCAGTCTGTTCCACAGTTAAACAGCTGATACTGTCAGGAGGTTCTTCCAAATGTTAAAGTGGAGTCTCTTTTCCAGTTGCTGGAATCCATTGCTATGTGTTTTAGTCTCTGGAGCAGCAGCAAACAAGCCTGCTCCATCCTTAACAGAACCTTCTTTCAAATATTTCAACATGACTATCATGTCACCTCCTAATCTTCTCTACACCAGGCTAAACATAACCAGATCCCTAAGTCACTCCCCATATGGCTTCCAGATCTTTCACCCTTTTAGTCACCCTCCTCTGCATATGTTCCAGCTTTTCAACATCTCTCTTGAATTGTGTTGCCCAGAACTGGACACAGGATTCCAGGTGAGATCTGATCAAAGCAAAATGGAGTGACACAATTACTTCCCTTGTCTATACACTGCACTCCTGTTGCTGCAGACTAGGATTATATTGGCTTTCTTTAGCTGCTGCACCACACTGTGGACTCATGTTCAGCTTGTGGACTACTAAGACTTCTAGATCCCTTTCGAATTTACTGTTGTCAAGCCAGGTGCCATCCATTCTATATCTATTCAAATCCTTATGGTATTATGGCAGCAAAGTCAGACTCGGAGGCTACAGCCCAGTTAGCCCTGAAGTCAATACTATGGAAGATTCTAACAGAGAGTCTGTAAGCATTTAGAAAGGAATGCCTTAAGCACAAAAAGTTAACATGAGTTCTTGAAAAACAAGTCATGCCAGACTGATCTGATCTCCGGGTTTTTATTTTATCTTATAAAATTATCACCTTGGTAGGTAAAGGGAATGCTGTGGATGTAGAATATCTTGATTTCAGTAAAGCCTTTGACAAGGTCCCCCATGGTATCACTGCAATAAAGCTAGTAAAATGTGGTCTAGACAATGCAGCTGTTAGGTGGATTTCTGTTTCTCTATATTCTGTTCTAACAGTGGCCTCTTGTCATAAGGACAGATTTCTCATCAGGACTATAAATGTAATGGTGCTCCCATGTTTTTAAGAGCCTATATCCATATAATATTATCAGCACAGAACTTGCTATATCTTTTTCACGGGTGTTTTCCTAACAATAGCTCACTGCTTCACTTTTCTCCCTTGGTGGTATTGATCATAAATGTGGGCATAGGGAATTGGACATTTTGGTCCAAATCCTAGGATGACTTTACACTTTACACTGTCATGTAAGCAGCTGTACTTTCTCAGAAGTTGAACAAAGGTGGTATCCAAGATTAGGCAAGCCCTATCACACCAGTATGAAGCCTTATGGCAAGGAGTCATACACCACTGAGCATATTCGGTAATGGTGGTCCTTAGCAGTGTACAGCGAGTTGTTTCAATTATTGCACCATGAGAGAATGAGTGCTCATAATGTGCATTGCACAATCGGTTGCATGGTGGTGCAATCCAGAGACCAATGACTCTGTGCTGGAATAGTTTTACACTACACAATCAATGTGAAGGGCCTGAGCCATTAACTTCCAGCTAAGAACACAAACCACAACTGATTGGGCAAAATCCCACTTCATTTTTGATAATTGCAGATAATTGCACAATTCCCAGAATTGTGGTAGGCTTGAAAATATCTGAGCAGTGGCCAGGATTCTGTGGGTGTCTTATTCATGTGTTTAGTTCCCCTATGGACATGGCAAGACATTTTTGCCTGATGGGGAACATGTGCATTCAGTTCAAGCTTGCGAATGCTGTGCGATTGTGTATGCAGATGTGCCCGTAAGTCACATATGCACAGGGATGTGCACACACATGCTCATAGTATGGACATTCAGACTCACATGCACATTCAGGTGTGCCACGCTGTTGTTCAACACAAAGTTGCACAGTACAACCAACACATAAGTCCACAGGCAGAGATTTACACTATGTAATTCTGATGTACAGAGCTTGGCTGCAGCCTTTTTCAGATGCTGAGATGCCCCTGTCTGTTCATCTCAGGCTCTTTCCCAAGGGCCAGTTGCAAAATGAGATAGCGCATGGCCATAAAGATCATTGCACAACCTGTTGTGTGCTAGTGCAATCCAGTGCCCCCCGCCATACCCATTTCTGATTCTGTTAAAAGCTATGGCTGCTTCTGATGATCAAGACTTTGGTTGTAACTTTAGACTTCCATATTCCTTTCCCTCAAAGCATACAAACGCAAGGGTAGCCATGTTGACCATAAGGCAAGTAGCAACATGTCTGAGTTTTCAAAAGCCAGGGGCAGGGGAGGATAGAGAACCCAATGTTGTTCTTCTTTTATTTGTTGTTTCCAGTGAGTCCAGGACCATGGGGAGTGAGGGGCAGCTTAAGTCTGCTAAGCCTCCTTTGATAGTCTGCTAAGGCCCTTCTTTCATCCCGTCTCAAGACAACATGCAAACTATGTGACTCTTTCATCATCACTTTCTTATCCCTCTTTCCCTACATGCTTTTTCCCCACTTTAACCGTCTTTGACCAATGCAGAAATGTGTGTGTTCAAAAGCCTGTCCAGAGAATTTGTGCCTTTTTGAAAACAGGCTTATGAGGGCTGATAAAAGTATCACAATGTAGATGTTAGAATCCACCTTTCCCCAAAAACCCAGAAACCTAGAGACCTGCTCTGTTCCAACTTCTCCCCAGATTGCTGCTGCTGCTGCTTCTTTCTCCACCATTTTCTTTCCACCATTTTCTTTCCACCATTTCTTAGTCTAAGATACACGTTGTCTTACAAAAGTTAAAACATATACACAAATGTGCAATGCACAAAGGCACTACATGCATAGCTTATCCTCTGCAACCTTGAAATGGGAATAATTTGTAATTACAAATATGATGTTGGCAGCCATTATTTTAAGTTGCCTCAAGGATAATTTGTATCAAAACAGGGATGACTTACAACAATGTGGATATCAAAGTAGCCAGATGCTTCTCAGACTCCTCTGCTCTCCACCAGCCATTGAATGAATGTGGACAGGGGGTCTCTTCCAGTTTTATGGCAAGAATCGTCTTAGTGTATTACAGAACATTGGACATTTTTGTCCCTTGGGGAACATTCATCTTCCATTCCATTCTCTTCTTTCATCCATTCAAGATGGAAGAAGCAGAGTTGCACAAGTGGCACCATTGTACATACCCTGTGCCATTACACATTCCCATTGCACAGTGCACATGCAGATACACATTTGGTTGATCAGCTTCATGATTCATAAATGAAGTGGTGTTGTGCATTCATATACAGTGTCACAATTCATGAATGGCGTAGTGTTATACAATCATTGTGCAATTCTCTGAGCACAGAGTTAAGGGCTATCTCCTCACTATACCACCTTGGCCATTGACTCTATAGTTCTATGTGTTACAGGACAGATGAGGCTGGATGGCCATCAGTCAGGGATGCTTTGATTGTGATTTCCTGCATGGCAGGGGGGTTGGACTGGATGGCCCTTGTGGTCTCTTCCAACTCTATGATTCTATGAAATGTTCTATTAAGCTCTAACTTCTTCCAGCCTGGAATACAGGAACTTGTTTCCACTGAATCTGACCATTGTGCTTTCAAATCTGTGTTGTCTCTGACATTAGAAAGAACTTCCTGATGGGAAAAGCTGTTCAACGGTGGAATACGCTGCCTTGGAGTGTGGTGTTTTCCTTCTTTGGAAGTTTTTAAACAGAGGCTGTCACAAGGACTGTTTGGACTGTGTCTTCCTGCATGGCAGAATTGAGTTGGACAGGATGGCCATTGAGGTCTCTTCCAACTTTAGGATTCTATGGTGCTATGATTCTATGTAATAGCTCTCTGGGGGTTTAAAGGGGGATTCTCCCTGCCCATCCAGAGATACTAAGGACTGCATTTCAGACTTTATGCATACAAAGCACATGCTGTACCATTGAGCTGTGGCCTCACTATCATTATTGCAAGGTAGCGATGATCAATGAAATAACATTGGCTGCAAAATTGCAGCATCAGCAGGAGCAGCCCCTTTAAATCAGTGGGATTTACATAGGTGATGCTTCACCATTTAGACATTGGTTCAATGAATCAGCTCTTTTTGGAAATGGAAATTAAATTTAAGCCATAGTGGCAATTGTGCAGCCCTCTTGATCTCATTGGACTGCAGGTCCCAACAGCTCTAGCCAGTGGTGAAGGACGCTGGGAGCTGAAATCTAACATCTGGAGGGCCACATAATTCACATCCTCAATGAGTTACTCCTAAGAAGCTATGAAGGCCTTGTCTATATGAGCCAAATACAATGCACCACTCAAAGCCTGGTTCTGCTGCAAAGAGACCAGATGACAGATTACCCACTTAGCACTAGAACCAGGTATTACCCCTATTACCCTGGATTTTAGAAACTCACCTGTTGCTCCAGATTTCCTGGGAAGATCTGAGCCTTCTGTTCTGATGCTGTTTAAAATGCTTCCAATTGAGCAAATGTTGCCAGTTGCTCGCTCTGAGGTCAAAACAAGGCACCCTGTCAAGTGACCATTACTGAACACCTCATTCTGACCACAGAGTGAAGTGGCCCACAGCAGTGGCATGCAGGCCAGGCAGCTTAGGGATGCGATGAGGTCAGCTTCTTGTCATCAGAATAGAGTGCTTTGCAACAGGCAGGGTCAAAGCAGCTCTGGAGGAAGGATACTCAGGGCTGCCTGGTGCCAGTGTAGATTTTTTGTTGTTGTTGATAGGACCCTAGAAATACTAGGTATAGCCAGCCCAACTCTGCGCACAGCAGAAGTCACACAGTGAGTGAAGGTCAGTACAGTGGCCGAAAGGAAACCTGTCTTCAGACCACCTGGAAGGTCGTAAAGGACTGTATGTGAACTTTAGAGTTCTCCAGAACTGTTTGTCTGTCAACAAGGCATACGTGCACACACGCACACACATAGAAAAGAATGGAGGAGGAAACAAGAAGTGGATGGTTCAGCCGTGGCATCTGCAGGGAGTGGGTTTGTTTGCTGCTGCTTCAGAAGGCAGGACCTTAATTGCTGGACTCAAATGGTTGTTGTTGTTTTGTGTCTTCGATCGTTTCCAAGTACTTATGACAGCCCTAAGACAAACCTATCACAAGATTTTCTTGGTATTTGTTTGCCTGAAGGGAAATTTGGAAAGGGCAACCAGACTTTAGCAAGAACGTCCCAAGTGTAAGAGGTCTTTGATAGTGGAGTGGACTTCCTCTGAAGATGGTGGACTCTTCTTCATAGGAGGGTTTTAAACTGCAGTTGGATAAAGGTTCTGCTGTGGATTCATGCATTGATAGAGGTTGGACTAGTTGACCTTTGGCATGCCACTAAGTTCTATGATCCTCTGGTTAGGGCTAAAATATAATGAAGTTGCCAGATCCTGTCTGATCTTGGAAGCCAAGCAGGATCAGACCTGCTGAGTAATAAGATGGAGGAGAGCACCAAGGAATAGCAAGGTCTATAGGCTATACCCCTGGTTTCTGCTGGGGTTTGGTTCCAGGAAACACACACACACAGTGGATACTAAAATCCATGTATGCTCACGCCCCATTATATACAATCACATAGTAAAACGGTGTCCCTTAGATAAAATGGCATAATCAAGGTGTATGTGTGTATGCAAAGCATAGATTATTGAATCCATGGATCTGGAGGGCCGAGAGTATTTCACATGAAGGTAGTGGCAAATCACCCCTGAGTATACCTGGCCTAAGAAAACCCCAGAGCTAGCATGATGTAGTGGTTTAAGCATTGGACTATGGCTCTAGAGGCCAGGGTTCAAATCCTTGCTCAGCCATAGAAACCCACTGAAAGAAGTTCAGCAAGTCATACTCTCTCAGCTTCAGAAAAAGGCAAAAGCAAACCCCCTCTGAACAAATCTTGCAAACAAACAAACATGATAGGGTCACCTTAAGTTGGAAAGGACTTGAAGGCACACAACTACAACAACAACAAGAAAACCCTATGGCAGATTGACAGGTGACTTGCAGAGACCTCTGGTTACAGTCTTAAAAGGGAAAGCAAGAGGAGTGTGCAGAGATTCAAATTATCTTATGAAAGTTTCAGACCCCTGGGATTTGCCCCATTTAGCAATTCCACCATTGTTGACAGCTTAACAAAGGGTCAGCGCATATTTTTTGCATTGTGGCAACTGCCAATATAAACAGTTTGAAATGCATAAAAAGAAGCCCGTGATTTACAGCCAATTAGAACTGAACGGGAAATCAATGGCAGCGACTCACACAGAGCCTTCCATGTACTGGCAGCATGTTCGCATACCATTTTAGAAAAGTCAGTTTTGGACCAGAAATTCAGATGTTTTTTTCTAGAGAGTGGAAACACATTTCGAACTGGCTTTGGGTTCCATAGAGTGATGTTAGGTCAGGATGCTGAACTCCTAAGTCTGGGAGAGATGGACCCTAAGTGAAAACCCAATTCGAGGGTTGTTCTGGAGAAGAATGCTCCTGCTTGTCACATGACAGTCCTTCAATGACTTCTGGGGATGGTACAAAAGAGTTTAGTTTGCTATTATGTGCTTTCAAGTCACCTCCAAGTTATAGGATTCTCTTCTAGGGTTTTCTCTGCAGGATTGATTCAAAGGCGGTTTGCCGCTGCCTTTCTCTGATCCTTAGACAGTGTGACTTGCCCACGGCTACCCGTGGCTGAGTGGTGATTTGAACCCTGGTCTCCTACAGTCCCAGTCCATCCCTCAAAACACTACACCACACAGGCTCTCTATTGCTTTATTGTTATTTTTAATGTGCCTTCAAGTTGACTCCAACCTGTTGTGGTATACCTTCAAGTCCTAGTCCAATGCTCAAACCACTATGCCATGCTGTTCCTTTAAAATGCTGGAGCTCAGCAGAAGAGATGCTGTGAGTGGGATGAGGCTCGGTGGGAGAAGAAAGAAGAAACCCCAGGGGTTATATTTTTTATTTTTAATTTCAAATGTTTAAAATTTAAAATTTTAAAATGTTGTTTTTAAATTTTCCTTAAAAGCATCTTATCAAAGTTTCACTTTAACCACATGACACTATTTACATGTAAATACATTCAGGCTATGTGTGTGGTATTTTCATTTAAAGGTATAATTTTAATTTTGCTAGTTGTGAATGTCACAATTATTGCCATTACATTCAGTGATAAACGGGAACTACAATTTATGATTAACCTTGGTATCAAAAGCATTCCTAAGTATTTTGTATGGTGTGGTATAGGAGGAGGTCAAGGGAGAGTGACACCATGAGTTACCACACCGGGTGACATAGAATCATAGAATCAGAGTTGGAAGAGCGGCAAAGGGTCATCCAATCCAACTCCATTCTGCCATGCAGGAAGACACAGTCAAAGCACCCCCAACTGATGGCCATCCATCTTTAAAAACCTCCAAAGACGGAGAGTCCAGCACTTTCCAAGGGAAAGAGTTCCACTGTCAAACAGCTCTTACTGTCAGGAAGTTCCTCCAAATGTTTAGATAGAACCTCTTTTCCTGTTGCTTGCATCTATTGTTCCAGGTCCTGTTCTCTGGAGCAGCAGAAAACAAGCTTGGTCCATCCTCAATATGACACTCCTTCAAACACTTAAACAGGGATATCATATCACCCTTTAACCTTCTCTTCTCCAGGCTAACCTTAGCAATCAGGCCCTTTAAAGTTTGAACTACAATCCAAAGCAGATTCAACCTATTGATACCAGTACTGGTGGCTTCGCCATCCATTTCCACCTTGACGCTCAGGCAGATACCCACACACAGATCCTTGGATAAAAGAAAAGAAAGACCTGGTCAATATTTGCATTTCTCTGCTTCATCTCCTTGTTGATCTGATCTGGCCCAAAGCTGCTGCTTAATCTCCCTAGGCCCCATTGAAAACTTTTTCTGGATTCCACAGTTTATTTACACATTTGGTAATTGAGAGGTCAGCACTGCTCTACTATGCTCTTATTCCACCTAAAAATGTGCTTTGCTTCCCCATAAAGGTAGATTATTGGGCTCCACTCTAACTCATCCAGGCCTTCCCAGCAATAAGTGATGTATAATTAGAAAGATGTGGGTGGGGGTAAAGCAGTAGCATGGTTTTGTTAACATAAAATCACAAGATAAGAAGAGATCTGAAGCTGGACCAGACCAGAGCCTCATCCAGTCCAGGGGCCCTTTCACACTTATACACAGTTATAGCAGTATGATTCCACTTTTAAAAGCCATCGTTTAAAAGGTGTTTATTTGACTTTATTGACATGTGGCCACCCTTATCCTACTTGAACTTGTGGTCAGATATTTTGGCACTGGTCAGCCGACCTCAAGAAGATGACACTTTGTTTTTGTTTTCCATTTTATTTACAACATAAAATCACAATCAATACATACAGGCTGACAGACAAACAAGTACATAAAACCACCAAATAAGCATTCATCCTTTCCTGAAATCTGTATTCTGCAACAAACATTAAATAATACCCTTTAATTTTCCTTCTTTCTATTTATATTTAAGAGCCTCTATCTTCTTATGTCTATCCCCATATAATCCGCCCCGCACACTCAGGTCAGCTGGGAAGCAACTTTTGAATGTTCCATCTACAAAAGACTCTGTAACTGCACAGAGGGCATTTTCAATCTCTGCCCCGCAGTTATGGAACTCGCTTCCGGAAGAGCTCCATTCAACCTCCTCCCTCGACCTTTTTAGGAAGAGACTTAAAACCTTTCTCTTCGAACAAGCTTTCCCCCAGTTGTTGTAATACCTCCTCTCCCCCCTCCTTTTGCACTTGCACTTTAGCTAGTTTTAGTATGGTTTTTAATCTTGCTTTTAATTGTATCTTATAATATTTGTATTTGCTTTTTATCATTTGTTGTTCCCAAGGTGTTGTAACCCGCCTTGATCTCATGGAAAAGCGGGCTATAAATAAATGATATTATTATTATTATTATTATTATTATTATTATTATTATATTGGCTGTTGGTATCAAAATTTGCTTTCTGTTCTAAGTTAGAGTTAACGCAAAACACATAGCATATGCATCATATCTCTGTGTAACATTATCTACATCTTATATTATTAATCTCAGTAAATTTATTAATATATACATCTCAAATTATTGTGAATTCAAATATTTATACATCCTACCCCAATCCTTATCAAATTTTTCTTTCGGGGCACCCCTAAGCAATAATGTTAGTTTGTCATTTTCCATACAATCATATATCTTCATCTCCCATTCATATATATCTGCAATCTCTATCTCTTTCCATCTTTTTGCATATAAAATCCTGGCAGCTGAAATCATACGGTGTAATATTTTCCCAAATCCAGTTTCATATTTTTCTTCTGTCATACCTAAAAAACTTTTGAGTCCTTTTTCATTTTAATCTTCATTATAACATTGTGGATCATTGCCCAGTATTTCTTGCTTTTTCACAAGTCCACCACATGTGGAACATGGTTCCTTTTTCTTTCTCACACTTCCAACGTCTGTCATCTGGATTTTTGTAAATTTTGCTTAATTTTTCTGGGGCCAAATACTATCTAAATTGAATTTTGCAATAATTCTCTTTTAGACTTGATGACAGAGTATATTTTATTCTTTCTTTCTTTCTTTCTTTTTTGCCAGTTCCTCTCCCAATCCTTTCAATGTATGTTTTCTCCCATTTCTTGAGCTCAAGAAAATGACACTTTGGATGATTAACTGACAATTTCATAATATCTCACTGTGATACTCTTCCAGAGTAATGTAAACGGTGTCCCGGCTGCTTTGTTGTTCTTTATGCATTGATTTGTTTCAGTTTTCTTTAATGATTTTTTTTTAATTACTGATAGTTGGACTGTTGGAAGAGTTTTGCATTCTCTTTCCCCCTTCTTAGATAGATAGGGATTTCCTGCATGCAAACTCTCTCCTCTCTCTCTCAAACTAACCATGTGATTTAGACCATTCCCTTTTGAGACTAACAGACATTCTCTCTCAAGATTTTCAAACTGAACTGCATGTTTTCCATCTTTCTCCTCTCTCAATTTTCTTTGGAAAGATGGTGAGATAAAGATTTCTTTTTATCTGAACTCTTCATTAGTTAGATTAAGATATAGCCTTTATGTATATGTAAAGTAAAACCATTAGTAAACTTTTGTTTGAACTACAAGCTACTTGTTTTGTTTTTAAGTCAGTCTCAGGTTTTAAGGAGGCATAGTTAGGCAAGCATATTTTTGCTACTCTGTTAATTTAAAGCTAGACCCTAACAGGCTTGGCTTTGGTATTTTTGATATTTAAATGCTTTGTTTCCTTCAGAAAGTATGAAGCCTTAGGAAACTTAAATTACTCTATGCAAACATATAAAGAAATAAGAAGGGCATCCTATGGAATCCTGGGATTTGCAATTTAGGGAGGGGCATTTAGAATCCCAAATCCCTGTGCCTCCTCAAATTACAAGCCCCAGGATTCCATAGGATGCAGCCAGGGCAGTTAAAGTGGAATAAATGTGCTATAATTCTGTGTTATGAAAAGACCCCAGCATTCTCTTTTTGCACAGTTGCCAAGTAGACAAGGGTGTTACTGGGAGTGTGCGAGGGGCATACTGGGTGACATTCACCTAGTTTCCTGGTGAGAAGTGGCTGGCTTCTGGGTCTGGCGGCTCTGTTGGCTGGTCAGGAAAGTGAGGAACTGAACAGATCGCCCCTAAGGGACAACCTGAAGCTGCCCCTTTCAGGGCAGCAGCAACTACATGCTGCAGCTCTGATCTGGCCACAAAAAGCGGCTCCTTTTTACACCATGGAAAGGGTGCCATAGCCACTGGTGCCATGGCTTTTCAGCACTCCTTTGGTGCTGTGTCATCTGGATGCAGTGCCAGAGGAGCATCATGATGCTGCCCGCTATATGGTGGGGCACGCAGCCTCATGCCAGCATGGGGTGGAGATTGGGCATGCATCGTGCGGACGCCATGCCCCGACTCCACCCTGATGCTGACCTTTGATGCCCATCTGTCAAGGCTCTGAGTCTCCTCCCTTTGGTGCTTAGCCAAAGGCTGCAGGTTGGTAGCAGCAGCCCACTCCCATGAGGCCACTGGGCTGCCTTTTAGGTCTGGTGGCTCTGCTGGTGGGGCAGGAAAACAGATCTCCTTCCTTTCCCACCCTGCCAGCAGCTCTGCCAGACCTGGAAAGGCTGTTGAAGAGAGGAGAGGGTATTTAAAAATGATCTGCACTGGGTGTCAAATATACTAAGTGCACCACTGCAAGGAAATACCCCAGCAAGAGTTAATTCTTTCCAGACACCTGTTGCTGAATTGCTGTAATTCAGAAGCCTGTGTGGACCAGTAAGGCAGCAAAATGAGGCCATGCACAGGCCGAAGAGGTCAGGTCTTTGTATACCTAACAACAACAAAAAAGCATGAGGAAATACTTGTGTGAAAATGCTACGGGATGTTCTTGTTACAATGGTTGTTCTTGCTGTTCTGTGCCTTCATGTCATGCTTCACTTATAGAAACACCATCCGAAGGTTTTCTTGGCAGGACGTACTCAATGGAGTCTTCCTCTGAGGCTGAGAGAGTGGGACTTGGGTTGCTGCCACATTGCAGAATTAATGCAGGTTGACACCACTTTAACTGTCAATGTTCAATCCTATGGGAGCCTGGGATCTGTAGTTTGTTGTGGCACCAGAGTTCTCTGACAGAGAAGGCTACATATCTCACAAAAGCACAGATCTCAGAATTCCATAGCATTGAGTCATGGCAGTTAAAGTGGTGTCAAACTGAAAGATGCAGCCTTGGATCCCCCCAGCACACTGGTTCTATAGTGCTTTCTTGCTGCTGTTGTTTTGTGACTTAATGTCAACTCCAATTTATGGTGAACCTCTCCTAGGGTTTTCTTGGCCAGATTTAGTCAGAAGAGGTTTGCCACTGTCTTTCTTGAAGGCTGAGAAAATGTAACTTGCACAAAGTCACCCAGTGGGTTTTCATGAACAAGGAGTGATTCAAACCCTGGTTTGTCGGATTCATCTACATTGTACAAATAATGCAGTTTGACACTACTCTAAGTGCCATAGCTTCATGCTATGGACTGTTGGGATTTGTCATTTTACAAGGTCTTTAGGTTTCTCTGCTGGAGTGTGCTGGTGCCTCTCAAAACTACAACTCCCAGGATTCTGTGGGAAGGAGCCATGGCGATTATAGTGGTGTCAAACTGCATGATTTCTGCACTGCAGAAGCAACCTAGATCTACTACAACCCCTCCCATGACTGAGATCCTTAATCTCTGTTTCTCATCTCATCTCCTGGATCTACTAACACAGCAAAAACAATTGATCGGGAGAAGATAAATATTTTGGTCTGGCTTGACAGTCAAGGGGAGAAGGAACTGCCATTTCCAAAACATACCAAAGCACCTTTGCTGGGAAGTGGAGGCAGAGAGAAATTATCATTTTTTCCAGGAGGTGACCAGAAATCATGATCACAAAGGAGGGCAAGGCAGGGCAAACTGTACGAGACTCCAGAAAAATTGAGATTAGTAAAAGCAACAAAAATCCCCACTAATGTAAATGTAAGTTCATTGCATATAGTTTATTTACAGCTCTTCGTATTACATGTACTGTATTTTATTATGGACTCAACTGTATTTTTCTAATGAACTTATCTTCCATAGGTGCGATACAAAACTAGGGCTGGGGAGCATGCAGCATCTGCACACTCCCCAGCCAGTGCGTGCGACAATGGTGTCGCCTACACACCACCTCCACACAGACCGGTGTGTGCGTGATGCCACCACAGCACTGCAGGATGCTTGTGGCACCCTTTCAGCGTCATGGGAAAGAGCTCTGAAACAGAGCTCCTTCTGTGCGTGGCCCCTTTTTCCTATTTGCCGTGCCTGTTGGAGTATCCGAGGGCATGAAGCCCCATGGACACCTCTTTCCAGGCCATGGAGAAGTGGCATTTTTCTTTGGAGGGCCAAACCCTTGCAAGAGCAAAAGCCTTGGAGGGCCAAGCTTTGGGAAGCTTTGGGACCTAACCATGCATCCCTTTCCCCAGTGAGGGTTGAACCTTCTGCAATGGAGGACTTTTTGGCCTTCCTCCTGGACAGAAGGTGAAGAGGGAGGACAGGTTCTGGGAAATAGAAGGATGGGCCTGGTTCCCCTGAATGGAGGACACTTTTGAAGTCCTCCTGGACAGAAGGTAGACATGGAGGACAGGTCCTGGGAAAAGGAAGATCAGTCTGTTCCCCCTGAATGGAGGACCTTTTGGCCTTCCTCCTGGACAGAAGGTGGAGCTGGAGGCCAGGTCCTGGAATAAAGGAGGATGGGTCTGACCATCTCTCCATTGGGAAGTTGAAGGCTTTCCTGGCTGACAATCATAGGTTTTTGTGGGGGTTTTGGGGCTGTGAGGCTGTGTTCTAGAAGAGTCTATTCCTGATGTTTCACCAGCATCTGTGGCCTCTGGCATCTTCAGAGAAGGCTGGCCTGGAAGAGAGTGGGGTTTGTGTAGATATAATCTACTGTGTGCCTCTGGGTAGGGAAGAGAGATTCACATGGAACCCCCTCCTCCCTTCCCAGGGCCACACAGTATATTAGATATAACCCCACTCTCTTCCAGGCCAGCCTTCGCTGAAGATGCCAGAGATGCTGGAAGAAACTCTTCCAGAACACAGCCTCAGCCCAGAAGAGCCCTCTCTCCCTCCTTACTCAGAGTGCCTCCTTTTCTCCCTAGCCTCCCACTGGGTGAGCTTGGTTAAGTCACACTCTCTCAGCCTCAGAGGGTGGCCATGGCAAACTCCCCTCTGAGCAAAGAAAACCCCAGGACAGGCTCCCCTTAGAAGAGCGGCCCTCGGCTGGAAGCAACACGAAGGAACACGACAGAGAGAGAGAGAGAGAGAGAAGGCAAAGGAGGAGTGGCTGGAGCGCTGGACTCGGACGCTGGACACCAGGGCACAAGTCCCAGTTTGCCCCTCAGACTCACGGGGTGACCTTCCTTCCTTCCTTCCTTCCTTCCTTCCTTCCTTCCTTCCTTCCTTCCATTAGCGGTGGGTCCCCTCGAGGCGCAGGGCCAACGCTTAGGGCTGCCTCCTCCTTCCCTCTCTCCCTCCCTTCTTCTTTCTTTCGTCCCTCCCTCCCTCTCTCCCTCCTTTCCCTCCTTCTTTCTCCTTTCCCCCTCCTTCCCTCTATAGCGGCGGCTCCCCTCGAGGCTTGCGACGGCTGCCTCCCTCCCTGCTCCTTCCCTCCTTCCTTCTTTATTCCTTCCTTTCCATCCCTTAGCGGTGGCTCCCCTCGAGGAGGCGCAGGGCCTCCCTCTCTCCCCTCCTCCCTCGGCGTGGCTCCCCTCGAGGCCTTTCTTCTGGCTCGGAGGATGGCCTCCTCCTCGCCGTCCTCTTCTCTGGGGGCGTCGTACCGCTGCCAGTTCCACCGGAGCCTGGAGGGGGGCCCTTCGGCGCTGCCGGGCTCTCTGCTCTTCGCGCTGGGGCTGGCGGGGAACGTGCTGGCCCTGGCCCTTCTGTGGCAGCACCAGCGCCGCCTGCGCCGCCGTCCCCGCCGTCGGGGCTCGAAGGAAGAGGAGGAGGGCCAGGGCCGTCCGCGGGCCTCGGCCTTCTACCTCTTGGCCAGCGCCCTGGTGGCCACCGACCTACTGGGCAAGTGCCTGCTGAGCCCGATGGTGCTGGCCGCCTACGCCCGCAACCGCAGCCTGAGCGAGCTCTGGCCGGAGCCGTCCTCTCCGGGCCCGGGGCGGCTGTGCCAGGCCTTCGCCTTCCTGATGGCCTTCTTCGGCCTGGCCCCGACGGCGCTGCTGCTGGCCATGGCGCTGGAGTGCCTGCTCTCGCTAGGCCACCCGTACTGCTACCGGCGCCGCAGGGCCAGCCGCCGCCTGGGGGCGCTGCTGACGGCGGGGGCCGGGGCGCTGTGCCTGGCCTTCTGCGCGCTGCCCTGGCTGGGCTTCGGGGCGCCGGTCCAGTACTGCCCGGGCAGCTGGTGCTTCATCCGCATGGCCGGCCCCGGCTGGCCCTACGCCCTGCTCTACGCCAGCCTCCTGGCGGCCCTGGTGCTGGCCGTGGCCGCCTGCAACCTGGCCACCATGCGCGCCCTCTACCGCCTCCTCCGACGCCCCCCCGACGCCCCTAAGGCCGCAGCCAGGGCCCCCGGCGCCCCGGGAAGAGGCCGGCCCCTGGGACACCTGCTGCTCCTGGCCCTCATGACCCTGCTCTTCACCGTCTGCTCCCTCCCCGTCGTCGTAAGTGCCTCCGCTTCTCAAGATGCTTGCCCTCCTCCTCCCCCTCCTCCTCGCTCCAGCCCGCTCTGGGATGTCTAGTTTGGGGCACAGGGGAGAAGGAAGAGCCCCTAGCGCCGGTGGGGACTGGCCCCGGCCAAAGCCGCTTGGGGGATGTGTACTTTGGGAAGGATATTAGCCAATGTCAGAGTGTAAAAGGAAGGCCCCTTAGCACTGGTAGGGACTACTAGACCTTCCTCCAGCCCTCTCTGGGATGTGTAGTTTGGACAGGATCTCAGACAAGGTCACATGATAGAAGAAATGCCCCTTAGCACGGATAGGGACTGACCCTCCTCCTGCCGTCTGTGGGATTTGTAGTTTGGGGAAGACCTGAGCTGGTGTCACAGGGTAGAAAGGATGCCCCTTAGCACTGGTGGGGACTGACCTTCAAGCCGTCTGTGAGATTTATAGTTTGGGGAGGACCTTAGCCTGTGTCACAGTGGAGAAGAAAAGCCCCTTAGCACCGGTGGGGACTGACCCTCCTCCAGCCCTCTCTGGGATGTGTAGTTTGGGGAGGAACTCAGACGGGGGAGAAGGATGGATGCCCTTTAGCACCAATGGGGACTGACCATCCTCAAGCCGTCTCTGGGATGTGTAGTTTAGGCAGGACCTTAGCTGGTGTCAGAGTGTAGAAGAAAGGCCCCTCAGCACCAGTGGGGACTGACCCAGCTAAAGCCAGCTGTGGGATGTGTAGTTTGGGAAGGATATTAGCCAGTGTCAGAGTGTAAAAGGAATGCCCCTTAGGACTGGTGGGATGTGTAGTTTGGCGAGGAACTCAGATGGTGTCACAGGGTAGAAGGAAGGGCCCTTAGCAGCACTGGGGACTGACCCTGGCTCCAATCTGTACGATTTGTAGTTTGGGCCTTAGCTGGTGTCACAGTGCTGGATGGATGCCCCTTAGCATTGGTGGGGACTGACCCTCCAAAGACAAAGCTTGAAACTGCTGTGGGAAATGGGGATTTGTAGTTTGGGGAGGATCTTTTAGCTGATGCTCCCACACTGTAGAATTTGCATTCATTGTCAAAGCAGTTTGGAACTGTTTTGACTGCTAAGGGGTCCTGGGATTTGTAGTTTGGGAGAGGAACTTCGAAGGTGTCACACTACGGAATGAATGCAATTTGGCACAGCTTGAGACTGCTATGGGATCCTGGGATTTATATTTTGGAGAGAGACTTTGGTGGTGCCTGACTGGGGAGCGAATGCAGTTTGGCACTGCTTTAAGTGCCACGGCTCCAGCCAATGGGATGCGGGGATTTGTAGTTTGGAGGGGAACTTAGTTGCTCCCATACTGTAGAATGAATGGAGTTTGGCAGCATTTGAAACTGCCATGACTCCATGCTATGGCATGTAGGGATTTGTAGTTTGGGTGAACGTAGCTACTGCCACCTTATGAAATGAATGCAGTTTGGCACTGATTCAAGTGCTATGGGATCTGGGGATTTGTAGTCTGATGGGAAACTTAGATTCTGCCATGCTGCGGAATGAATGCAGTTTGGCACAACTTTAATCTGTTTTGGTTCCATCTTGTGGGGTTCTGAGATGTGTAGTTTCTTGTGGCCCCAGAGCTCTCTGACAGAGAAGGCTAAATGTCTCACAAAACTACAGTTTCCAGAATTCCGTAGCATAGAGCCATGGCAGCCAAAGCCCTGGCAAACAGCATCTGCAGCTTCCAAAAACAGTACATTAAAAACACTTACAATAAAACTGGGAAACAGTTCATCAAACACACAAAGAATCATTATCAAGAAACCCTTTGGGTCGCCATAAATCGGAAACGACTTGAAGGCACACGACAACCAAAGCCTGGTTGCGCAGAAGCATCTTTGCTTGGCTGCAAAAGGAAAAGGGTCGTGAATCTGCTCCAAGGTTGAGTCTGAACCTCTCCAAAAGATTCAGTGTCTTGCGTAGCTCATGTTAAATGTTGGACTAAATCCTGGGGCAGATTCAGAGGCAGAACAGTTCCTTTACACTCAGATGGTCTCCGGTTGATTCTGCTGGACTCAGTCAACCTGGTAGTTTGAGTTCCTATATCCTTTGCATGTTTCTTTTCAAATCAGTTCTGTATTCAAAACCATGAGGCTCAGAACTTTTCTTTATTGGTAGGAAGAGGATAAAACCCCAGTTCTTGATCCAGCTTTCCAAAAGAAACCCTCTCCAGGTAGGGCTGGGCAAAAACCCTTCCATCAGAATAAAATGCTCAACGGCAGGAAATCCCAGAGATCTTTCCCTCTTTGCCAGACCCTAAATCAAACTAATTGCAATGTGTTGTTCTTTCCTGTCATCCTGCTCTGAGTTCTACTGTTAGTAGTTTAAAGGGGAGGGGAAGGGAAGGAAATAACTTCTGTATTCCTCCAGGTGAGATGCTTTGGCATTCATCCTAGGTTCCTTATCGGCTGAAAGAATGTAAATAGATTCTTTCTGGCTGCACCCCAGGAAGAAAGAAACTCTGTTGATCACTTTGGTTTTGGGTTTTTCTGGGCAAACAGGAGGGCTGAGAGAGCCTGTGTTGTGCTTAGTGTAACTCAGCACTCATCTAGTTACAAAGTGGTTACCCTGCACTATGGCTCCCTTATGGATGTTGTACAAACAAGGTGAAGTCAAAGGCTTTCATGGCTGGCATCCATAGTTTTTTTGTGGTTTTTTGGGGCTCTATGGCCATGTTCTAGATGAGCTTCCTCCTGACGTTTCGCCTGCATCTGTGGCTGCCATCTTCAGAGAAAGAATTTCTCAGAAGATGCCAGCCATAGATTCAGGTGAAACGTCAGGCGTAAACACTTCTAGAACATGGCCACAAAGCCCCAAAAAACCCACAAAAAACTACTGTGCAAACAGTTTTTTTATCTGACAGTGTACTTGCTTTTAGTCCCATTCAGCAACTGGGAATGCATGGCAACTCTTTCTGCAATTCCAGGGAATCATGTGGTGCATGGATGCACCTGTGAATACTTACACACCATCCAATAAATGCACAACTGCCTGCCTAGTGCAACAACGTCCAAAATCCACCAAACAGAAATACCTTTATTGGGACAACTAAAATGTATAAAATCCATGAGGCAAGCTTTCAGAGCTCCATTGGCTTCTTCATCAGGCAAAGATGTTTAAAATCATATAGGAGAAAGAGAAGAGAGGGCAGATGATGATGGTGTCACAGGCTTACATTTTGGTGAGATGTTGTTATAGTTGTTCCCAGCTGAACTGGTACCAAGGGATATCTATGTAGGCAGAGGCTATTTGTCTTTCTTTTTGGCCACATGGGTGCTGAGAGACAAAAGCATTTTAAAGTCCAAGAAATAAAATTTAAATTCCATTAGCAACACAAAAAGATACTTCATTTGAGATCCAAGATATCTCCATCCCTTGCGAAGCTACAAACCCCTCTGTTAGGCAGAGAAGATTCAAATTCTCAAGAAGCCTCCATGCTTTTGCATTAGGAAAACATTTAGGTGCTGTTTAGCGCAAACATGCCAGATCTAGTCCCATTTAAAAAAAAAAGAGTTGATACTCTTCTTGTCTTTTTTCTTCATTGATCAGCTCTCACATCTGTACATAGAGATGGGGAATACAATGGATTGGATGATACTTTAGTGCTCAATGGTATATCTTTGCTCTTTAAGGTCTTGTCCAGTTCTTTCTTCGTTATCCTTCCCATTCCTAATCTTCTGATTTCTTGACTGCAGTCTCCATTCCGATCTATGTTTGATCCAAGGTATGGGAACTCTTTCACTGTTTTGATTTCTTCACTGTCTAAGTTAAATGTATGTATTTCTTCTGTGGTCCTGCCTTTGCACTTTCTTCTTTGACCTTCCTTGTTCCAAATCTCTGATGTTTTCCACTATTAGTATAATGCTCAATTTATATCTTGTTAGTCATGGAGCAGATTCTTGTCCTAATCTCCTTTTCTGGTATCTCTAATAAGAACTCACACACTGCCCTCTCCTCTGAAGCTCTAACAGATTGCCAGATCTAACAGAAAACAGATCCCACATCAGGAGAATTGTCAGGCGATGAATGATACTGGAACTATAAAACAGACTGGAATTATTATTTTTTTAATTTTATTTTTAAAAGAAAGGAACAAAATCTTCAGGAGTTGAAGATCATTGTCAGCTGTTCCATGGAAGCAAAAATCTGAATGAGGGTGACTTCACACATGGAACATTTATTTTTATCTAGTCTCCCTCTCCTATCAACCCGCCATATAAATGACACAGACTTCCACTCTTTTCCTAACAGTTTAGTTTCTGTTGTGATCACCCACCATCGTTGCTAGAAAGCAATGTGTGCTGATAACATTTTAAACATAATAATCTCAGAGAGCTTTGTAAATATTCTCTTGGTCTGAAGTTTTACAACTGTCCCCATACCAGCTACTGTACAAAAATAGATGATGAGCCAGGATTGGCCTCCCATGGAGGGCTGTTTTTATCCATGGGAGGATACTGATCCAGTGGAAATAAAGAAGAAAGGGGAAAGGAACCTAGCAGCAGGATTAAGATGAACTGCTTTAGTTCAATCTGAGCTTTAGAGAACTCCAATTCACTTCTTCAGTTGCACTGAAGAGGTAGCCATGATTGTCTGATTCGGCACAGAGAGGAAAAGGCAGGGCAGGGGAGAGAAGGAATCTAACAGTATCTTTAAGACCTCCAGTGATCTTTAAGAGGGTACAACTCCAAGGTGGAAATAATGCAGTTTGACTACTTTAAGTGCTGATGGAATCCTGGGATTTGTGGTTTTGCAAGGTCTATAATAATAACAACAACAACAACAACAACAGTTTTTATTTATATTTCCCACCTCTCCCCGTGGATTGAGAAAATACAATACAAAATTAAATATAATCAATAAAATACTAACATTACTATTGATTCAATAAAATAGCTATATCATCATCTAGTCATCAACATGTATACAATCATAATCAGGAGCGGAGCATTTCTTAAGGTCTCCTATAAAAGGTTGGGTGGATAAGCCCACAGAAGAGATCCATCTTAAGTGGCTTCTTGAAGGCATCTAAGGTGGTAATAAGACGGATCTCCTATGGTAAACTGTTCCATAATTTGGGGGCCACGGCAGTGAACGCTCTGCGGGAAGTTGTTATTAACCTGGTCTTATGATACTCTAATAAGTTCTTCCTGGATGTTCTGAGAGTGAGGGCAGATTGTGTAGGGACAGGCGTTCCCTCAAGTAACTCGGGCCCATGCCATCCAAGGCCTGCTGCGACGAATTTAACAACTCCTTCGTGGATAAAACCTCTCGGATAAGGGCTGATCTC
>NC_056522.1:377465425-377475203 GCF_019175285.1 Sceloporus undulatus
ACACCTGTGCTTAAAGATCTGCATTGGCTGCCCATTTGCTTCCGGGCGCAAAACAAGGTGTTGGTTATTACCTATAAAGCCCTAAATGGCTTGGGCCCAGGGTACTTGGCGGACCGCCTCTCTCCATACAATCCGCCTCGCACACTCAGGTCTGCCGGGAAGCAACTACTACGAGTTCCAGACGCAAAATACTCTACAACAACACAGAGAGCCTTTTCCATCTCAGCCCCACAGCTCTGGAACTCGCTTCCCGGTGAGCTCCGCTCGGCCACCTCCCTCGACCTTTTCAGGAAGGGGCTAAAAACCTTCCTTTTCCAGCAGGCTTTCCCCTAATGTCCCAGTTGTAGCCCCTGCTCTCCCTTTACTGTTTGCATTCGTGCTAGATCGGACGTTATTAATTTGTATCTTTTAATATGTATTAATTGATGTGTTTTTTGGTGACTTTGTAACACTGTTTTTATATTGTAACCCGCCTTGATCTTTGGAAAGGCAGGCTATAAATAAAGATTTTATTATTATTATTATTAAGCCATTTAGGGCTTTAAAGGTCTTCTCTGCCAGAGAGTGCTGGTGCCTCACAAAACTACAGATCCCAGGGTTCTGTAGGATGGAGCCCTTGCAGTTAAAGTGATGTCAAACTGCATTGTTTCTATGGTGGAGATGCTCCCGAGCTGATTAATTTCAGCCTGAACTATCATGCATTTCAGTTCACCTCTTCAGATGTCCTGAAAAAGTCAATATCAAGCTACGGATTAATTCACTTGCTTGAAGAGATTAATGGATTTCCACTCCATTTGGCTAAATCGGATGGCTTCAGTTGTACCAGTTTTCAAAGTGATTATAACTGTGTTTAGGCTGTTTCAGCTTAGAAAGGAAAAACTGGAGCAGAAGGAATCAGTAGCAACTCTAAGGCTGATTTCTGTTAGCCCAAGTTTTAATGGATTTCAAGCTGCTTCTTCAGAGGCACTGATGGAGTCAATTCCAAACCCCAGGTAAATTAGACTTTCACCAGCAGAGAGATATTTTGCAGGTAGACTGGAGAAAGCACTGGTCTTCATTGATTCCTTTCTGCTCCTGCAAGTTGCAAGTGTTGCCCTCACCTTCAGGCCTGGCCCAGAGTGTTAGGGGAACCTCTGGAACAGGTGACAGGTGGCACTGAGAGCAGCAGAGTAAGGGATAACGACAAGTATTTCCCTGTGAAATTTTAAATCCAAGATCCTGTCATTTTAAAATGCAACTATATTTTGAATCTGCACACAGCTGAGCTTTACAGAATCTTTGGGCCCACACAGAAAGGCCAAAATAAAGCTGCTTCAGGTCACTTTGTAGGTATGCTGTTTAAATGATGTATTTTGGCCTGTCTGAACAGGGCTTTAGAGATGGAAGAAATCCCAAGGGCATCCAGTCTAACCCCATTCTGTCATGCAGGAAGACATGACCAAAGCAGCCTTCAACAGATAGCCATCCAGCCTCTGCTTAAAAACTTTCAAAGAAGGTGACTTCATTTCTTCCAAAGCAGCATATTCAACAAGTAGTATTCCTCATAAATCCAGTCCAAGAGTTTTTACCATCAGGAGATTCTTCGTAATGTTTAGGTGGAATATCTTTTCTTTCAGCATGAATCCACTGCTCCGTGTCCTAGTCTCCACAGCAGCAGAAAACAAGCTTGCTCCATCGTCAATATGACATCCCTTCAGATATTTAAACATGGCTATAATGTCACCCCTTAAATTTCTCTTCTTCAGACTCAACATACCCAGCTCCCTAAGTCGCTTCTTATTGGGCTTGATGGTTTCCAAACATTTCATCATGATGGTCACCTGCTTCAGCTTGTCAACATCCTTTTTGAATCATGGTGCCCAGAACTGGACACAGTATTCCAGGGGAGGCCTGACCAAGGCAGAATAGACTGGCACTATTACTTCCCTTGATCTTCATATTGATTCAGCTTAGCTTTTTGTTGGCTTTTTTTTTCTGTTGCATCACACTGTTGACTTATGTTCAACTTGTGGCTTACTAAAACACCTAGATCCGAAAACTTTCATGGCCAGCATCCATAGTTTTTTGTCGGTATTTCAGATTATGTGGCCATGTTCTAGACGAGTTTGTTCCTGACATTTCGCCAACATCTGTGGCTGGCATCTTCAGAGAATGCTGGCATGGAAGTGAGGTGTGTGTGTGTGCGCACGCACGCACATACATACATACATACATACTGCGTGAGCCTGGGTTGAGAGGAGTGATTTCCATGTTAATCTTCTAGAACATGGCCACATAGCCCCAAAACCCCACAAAAAAACTCCTAGATCCCCTTCACATGTGCTCCTATCAAGCCAGTTGTCACCCATCCTATATCTGTTCCCTTTATTTGTTTGCCAAACCTTACATTTCTCTTTGTTGAAATTTATTTTGTTAATTTTGGCCCAATACTCTTATCTGTCAAGGTCATATTGACATGATTTCTCATCCAACTGTTCCCCACCTCTCTGCTCCTTTCTTCTTTCCTTCACAGCATGCTGAAAGCACATTCCGTTTGCTTTCTTGCAACTGTGATTAAGACATAAGGAGAATGTATCATTAGGTCACAGTAACTAACTGTTCTGACACTTCCGCCTAGGAGAACAGAAGCTGTTCTTTAAGAAATCTGCAACAATTATTAGTATACGAGGGGCTTGGGAAAGGCTTCCCTTTTGACTACAAGGTCCCATATGCACCCTCCTGGGACTTGTAGTCTCTCCCCCAAAAGGTACCATTTCTGAGCTTTGCTGTGCATATTGAGTCCTATAGTGGCTTGCTGCCCAAAACTGAATTAACTCCAGCATGGCAGCTTTGTACTTTTTTTGAGATTAGTACACCAGCAGGTATGAGAAAGCAATTAATCTCTAATGGTTCAACAGCAGGAAGGAGTTCTGGGCAAAAACCATTTTTTGCTTTGCTGGCGTGTGCTTTCTTTCCTTCTTTCTTTCTTTCCCAACCTGTGAAAACATTCGAACTACAAATTTGCAAGCCCCCAGAGTGACATATCCCAGTATTGTTGATTTGTGTGCAGTTTGCCATTTCTCCAACAATCAACAGCTATTAATTCATTCACTGTCGGAAAATGAACCTGTTGGGTAACACTGAGGATGAGGGACGGTGTATTATTTCAGAGCCTGCTTTGCTTACTTACACACACACACCAGCAAACAGTTGGGGAAATGTTTCCTATTTCTAGGCAACAGCCTTTGCTTTTTTCAAAGTGACCAACTTATCGTTTTAATGACCCTTGGCCTTCTTTGGGGGCAGGAAGAGTAAATATAATATAAGAGCAAATATAATTCCCAGGCAGACTTCTGCACTCAAGTAGGCTTGATCCTAAATGCAAATGATACCTAGAGATGAAAAGAAGATATTCTCACTCTCTCATAATACTAGACGTCCTGGATGGTGAGAGTTTTTGGAAAGAGAAAAGGTGCATAATTGAACTGTGGAACTCCCCCAAGAGGTACTGATGCCCAACGATGCAGGAGTCTTTCAAAGGGAGCTGGAGAAATGAATGCAGGATGCGGAAACCAGTGATTACTTGTCAGGGTTTAGGGATGGGAAGAATATTAGACCCAAAAAATGAGTTTTCTGATTAGTGGAATCCTGGCCAGATGAGAATCTTTAGAATTCAGGACAATGCATGGATAATTAAAGTGATGTTTTGTACAGGAAATGGCATTTTCTATCCAACAAGCAAGTTTCCTGCATATAAGACATTTTGGCACCTTGTTTCTTGCGCAGAAGATGCAAACAACAACAACAAACAAACCACACACAAAGAGCCTACAAATGCTTCCCCCACCCCCAAACTTTCTTTGAAATAGAAATAGGCTTTCTCATAATGGGGAGAAAAATGCTAAATATATTCAACTTTGCCTATATGAGTAAAATGTACAAAGATCTGTATCCCTTATCCAGATGGCTACATACCACTTCCAGCCTCAGAGGCAGTGCTGCTTTATAGGTGTGCCTTGTTTAACAAAGCCTCTGATTTAAAAAGTTCCTTTTTACAAAATCTTTTTGCAGGAACCCAGCCCAGCCCTCCTCCTTTCTTGTCTTCTGTCTAGATGGATCTGTGTGTCTCTGTGTGTGTTTTGCAGCATTGGCATTGGAAGGATGGTGAAGAGAGCTGGAGAAAGAAAGTCCTTCAGAGTTGGGCTGCAGCAGTGTATCTGTAGCAAACTTCATAATAAAACCTGGCTTAGGAAAGAATGGGATTCTACTCCAGGTGATCCTACTGTAGTTGTGTATGATCACCTACAACAGGCAAGGAAAACAGCTGCCTCCAGAATCACTTAGAAGGCAGGTGTGAAGAGCAAAAAGCAGGGAAGAGGAATGCAGATTAGCCAGCCTCACCAGCCACCCTGGCATGTTAGAAAAGTATAGATCTGTAAGTTTTACCACCAAAAATGGAAATTATGGGGAAAGTGGAGGCTGCTGAAAGAAAAAAATCATCCCAGGATGCATTTTGGAAGAAGCTTTCAAAATAGTTTTTTGTGGGTTTGGGGGGCTATATGGCCACATTCTAGAAGAGTTTGTTCCTGACGTTTCACCAGCATCTGTGGCTGGCATCTTCAGAGAATGCTGGCATGGAAGAGAGTGGTGTGTGTGTGTGTGTGTGTGTGTGTGTGTGTGTGTGTGTGTGTGTGTGTGTGTGTATTGTGTGACCCTGGGTTGGGAGGAGTGGTTTCCATGTTAATTTGTGTATTGCTCTGTTGTTGAATGGCAAGGCCTCAGGGTGGGAGGATATGCAAGGAGGATTTGTGTATTTTTAATTAGAGATCCATTATCTGCTGGGAGAACCCCTGACCCTGGGTGGTTTTCATTTGCATTTGCTGGGTCTTAATTTTAGTATTTTTCAGGACTGGTAGCCAGACTTTGCTAACATCTTTCCTGTTGAAGTTGTCTAGGTGTTTAGTATTTCAATGGATTCCCTGTGCATTCTGACCTGATAGCCGTTGGCATCGTCCAGAATATCAATATTTTCAAATAGCATTTTATGCCCAGGATGGTTTATAACATGTTCTGCAACTGCTGATTTTTCATTCCTCCCTACCCAGAGTCCGTTGGTCCTTCATATCCACTGATTCTGCATCCATGGATTCATCTATGCTCATTTTGAAAATATTCATATACACACACACATGAAATTCCAAAAAGCAAACCTTGATTTTGCCATTTTATATCCAGAGACAGTGTGGTGTGATGGTTTGAGCATTGGACTACGACTTTGAAAACCAGGGTTCGAATCCTGGCTCAGCCATGTAAACCCACAGTGTTGGACAAATCACATTCTCTCAGCCTGAGAGGATGGCAATGGCAAACCCCTTCTGAAAAAACTTGCCAAGGAAACCCCATGATGCCTCAGGGCCACCATAAATCAGAAACAACCTGAAGGTTCACAAAAACAAACAGCATAAGGGATACCATTTTACTAAGCCATTGTATATAAAGGGACTTGAACATCCATGGATTTTGCTATCCACAGGAGGTCCTAGAAGCAAACTCTGGCAGATACCAAGGGCTCATTGTACAAGGCTTACCTGACCTGATTGTTTCATTTCACATGTGCACAATGTTGGTTCCAGATGAAAAGTTTGCTGAAATACCTTGAACTGTTCTTCTTTTTTGTGGTATAGGGACCTATCCATATCCTTTCCATGGTTCTTGTTGTGCATTGGGGCCTTCCATTCCGCAAAAGGACACTGTGCAGGTTGCCCAATAATGCGTTGTCATAATTCACTGGGAGAGTTATATATTGTGTCAGAGACATAGCTCATGATAGCCTTTAGGGCTGAAGGGCGGGGTATAAATACCATAAATAATAAATAAATAATAAAGTTACAGATCATTGCCTCTGGTGCAGCCATAGCAGATAAAAGCAGTATCGTAGATGTAACTGTGTTGTGCCAAAGGGCCACTTAGCATTAGCCTCTTGAATGTGTTTTAAATCAGCTGGACACTGGCAGAACTTTACAACACTGGAGTCACGTAGTCTGCATGTTGCCATGAGATGGGAAGGAGGAAGGGACTGCAAGTTGTCAAGTCAGTCCTCTCCATGGCCCTGAACTCACTGGGAACAACACAGGCAGTAAAAAGAAGAGTAATAAAATCTAGTTTTTCCTCTCATACCATCTGGGCCATTGCTGATGTGGCCTGATAAAGTCTTGATAGTCTGCAGACTCTTCCTTTGTGCGGACAACACACAGAGAGCTACGTGACTCAAACATCATTGTTTCACCAGCTCCTGGCACACTTTCTTAATAATCTTTGCCTGGTAAAGGGAACCATCATTTTGAAAGCAGTGGCAGCTTATGATTCCCTTGGCAGTGGGGTATTGAATCCGCTCAGGATTCTCAACTTTAAAGGAACTGTCTCAGGTGCTGAACCTGTTTTGGGAGGGATGGGACCCAGGACTCAACAAGGCTGGGTGTGTTTGTGTGTATTCCAGCAAAGAAGTGCTGCTGGACAGTGAAAAAAGTTGATAGGAGGAGGATCAACCCATTTGAAATGTGGAGCTGGAGGAGAGTTCTGCAGATCCTATAGACTGCCAAAGAAACAAATGAGCAGGTCTTAGAGCAAATCAAGGCTGGACTATCCCTAGAAATCAAAATGACTAAGCTGAGGCTGTCATGCTTTGGACATATTGTTAGATGTAACTCATTGGGAAAAAGAGGATTATTATTGTTAGCTGCCCTCGAGTCAACCTTGACTTATTGTGGCACTGGGAAAGATGTCTCCAAGCCCTGCTATTCTCCACTGCTGTGCTTAGGTCTTATAGATTCAGTCCCATGACCACCCTGCTTGAATCTAGTTATCTGGCATGTGGTCTTCCTCTCTTCCTGCTGCCTTCTACCTTTCCTAGCACTGTTGTCTTTCCAAAGATACATGCCTTCTCATGATGTGGCCAAAGTATGACAGCCTTGATTTAATTATTTTGGCTTCCAGAGAGATTTCATGCTCAATCTGTTCAAGGAGCCATTTTGTTGTCATTTTGGCTGTCCAAGAAATTTTCATCAATCCTCCAGCACCATATCTCATCTGTTGGAAATGACCTGAAGACACACAACAATGAATGAAAGATATTCAAGTTTCTCTATCATTTGTTGTTGTTGTGTGCCTTCAAGTCATTTCCAATTTATGGCAACCCTAATGTGAATCTATCATGGGATTTTCTTGATGAGATTTGTTCAGAGGAGGTTTGCCATTGCCTTCCCCTGAGGCTGAGAGCATGTGACTTTCCCAATATCATCCAGTGGGTTTCATGGCTGAACTGGGAATCAAACCCTGGTCTCCAGAGTCCAATAGTCCAATACTCAAACAACTACACCATGCTGGCTCTCATTTATAGGGTCACTATAAGTCAAAATCGACTTGATGGCAAATAACAACAACCACATGCACAACTATGCTTCCACAGCCTTCCGCTGAACATGAACCTTTGCTTCAGACAAAAATGTCCAACTGTTTCTTCAGAGGAACTTACATTTTTGTAAGTTGCTACGTGTGGCATAGTGGTATAAGGGTTGGACTATGACTCTGGAGAACAGGGTTCAATTCCCAGCTTGGCCCTGAAACCCACTGGGTGACCTTGGGCAAGTCACAAGCTCTCAGGCTCAGGGGAAGGCAATGGCAAACCTTCTCTGAACAAATCTTGTCAAGAAAACTTCAGGATAGGTTTGCTTTAGGATTGCCAGAAGTCAGAAGTGACTTGAAAGTACACAAGAACAATCGTGCACAAGCTGCGGTTTAAATCCCTAGTGCAGAAGAATCTGCTTAATCAACATTTTAGCAGAAGTAACATAATTATTTTGTACAACCTGAAAACATATAATCATAGAATCATAGAGTTGGAAGAGACCTCAGGGGCCATCCAGTCCAACCCCCAGCCATACCCCCCATCCTATATCTGTGCATTTCATTTTTCTGCTCTAAGTGCAGTACCTTACATTTCTCTGTGTTGAATTTCATTTTGTAAGCTTTGGCTCAGCTTTCTAGTCTATTCAGATCATTTTGAATGTTGGTCCTGTCCTCTGGAGTATTAACTATTCCTCCTAATTTGGTGTCATCTGCAAATTTGATAAGTATGCTCCCAATTCTGTCATCCAGGTCATTGATAAAGATGTTAAATAGCACTGGGCCCAGGACAGAGCCCTGTGGGACCCCACTGGTCACTTCTCTCCAGGATGAAAAAGGAGCCATTGTTGAGCACCCTTTGGGTTCGGCCGGTCAACCAAATACAGATCCATTTAACAGTTCCTTTCTCTAGCCCACATTTTACAAGCTTGTTTGCAAGAATGTCATGGGGAACTTTGTCAAAGGCCTTACTGAAATCAAGATATACTATATCCACAGCATTTCCTTCATCTACCAAGCTTGTTGCTATTTACGTGCCATTCATGTAAAACCCTTTGCATGTGTAGTTGTACTTTTTTTGGACATTAATTAATGTGCATTTTCGGTTCAAGGTTGTGTAAACAGAGTTCTTCAAGCAAAATACTATTTGATTTACTGGACTTGTGGAATAGATCCACTGTGATTTTCCCGTTGCAGAAGATGGCAAAAAACAAGCGCACTGGAAGATATGGATACATTTGGAATGATATGTTGAGCAAGATCAGGATTGAGGGAAGTAATAGTGCCACTCTATTCTGCTTTGGTCAGACCTCACCTGGACTATTCTCTCCAGTTTGAGGGACCACAATTGAAAAAGGATACTGAAAAGCTGGAGTGTATCCAGAGGAGGGCAACCAAAATGATAAATGGTCTGGAAACCACCAAGCCCTAGGAGGAGCAGTTTAGGGAGCTGGATATGTTTAGCCTGGATAAGAGAAGGTTAAGAGGTAACATGATAGCCATATTTAAATATTTGAAGGGATTTCATATTCAAGGTATGTTCAGTCTGCATGAATGCCCTTCCAGCAACATTTGAACTGAGAACAGAACAGAAACATCTTCAGAATATAGGCTTTTGACTAACATAGTCATAATTTTTTTTTCTTTTTCTCCTCTTCTGTGGTATTTAACATCTTTGCCTGATAAAGAAGCTAGTGGAGCTTTGAAAGCTTACAAAATGTGTTTTGCACATTTTGGTTGGACAATGAAGATATCCCTGTTTTGTGGAATTTAGGTGTGAATGTGTAACTGCAGGTTGTATATTCACAGTTGCCCAACAAGATTTGAGTCCATTAAAAGAAAAACAAAGCTTCCCTGGTCTATGTGCACTTTTGCACCATCAATTAATCACCCTTCTTCTCTGCTTCTGATTCATGGCGCCTGTGTGGGTGGAGGGATGTGTCTTAGCAGGTGGTTGGGGCAAGTTCTCCCCTACATCCCAAGGCTGTGCTGAGCATGTGGGGTGATAAGCATAGACAGAGGCCAAAGCTATATAGGTTTAGCATCTGTGAAGGTCAAAACCTAGCATTGCTGCATTTCTGGGGAAAGTCAGCCAAGGAAAGTAGAAGGACAGGAGTTTCTCTCTCCTTCAGATCCAGCCCTGAGATTTGACAGCCCCCCCCCCCCCCCCAAGCCAGCCACAGACCCCACAGCCTGTCTTTGAGTGTAGTGGGGCTGATTTCTAGAATATGGAGAAGTGACATCTTAGATGCCAATTCCCAGAGTCCACTAGCAATTCCCAGAATCCACCAGCCACCATGGCTAACTGCAGTGCCAGCTAGAATAGCAATAGCAGCTTCACTTATATACCGCTTCAAACCACCTAAGCAGTCTCTAAGCAGTTTACAACTGTAAGCTA